>NW_015623463.1:0-13031 GCF_001515625.1 Sinocyclocheilus rhinocerous | reverse complement strand
TCTTTTCCGCTCGCTCTCTGCCTCTCGTTTCACCAGTTTTCTGTTCCCCAGTTCCTGCCCTGGCATTACCAGAACCGCGCTTCGCGGCCTCTCCTCTCCTGCCCCTCTCGGCGCACTCAACAAGGAACTCTCTGCCCTGACGTTGCGTCAGTACCGACGCTTGGACTCTGTGCACGGTTCCCTCTCCACTCTGACGTTGCGTCAGCACTGACGCTGGAACTCTGTGCGCTGTTCTCTCTCTACTCTGACATTGCGTCAGCACTGACGCTGGGACTCTGTGCGCTGTTCTCTCTCTACTCTGACGTTGCGTCAGCATTGACGCTGGGACTGTGTGCGCTGATCTCCCCACGCCTTACCCTCTCTGTCTAGTGGAGTGACTGGAGGCTCATTTGGACTGTTCCCCTCTTCCTGTCTCTAATCACTGCCCTGAATTACGGCTTCTGGTCTGCAGTCCCAGCCGAGTTTTGTGTTTTGAGATTCAAATAAATTTGAGTTGAACCTGCAAATTGAATCCGTGTTTTTCCCTGACAGAACGGTCAGACCAGAAATGGATTCAGCAGGAGCAGACCAAGTCAGGACCGCTGTGACACAACAGGGCATTCTCCTTGGCCAGCATTCCACCCAGTTAACGGTCACCTCAAGGGAGGTTGACCTACTGACAGCCCAGGTAGCTGAACTCCATGTCCGGGTGCAAGAACTCCAGCAGGAGGCCCTGGCCAGCCGATCTGCTGCCTCTGTTATCTGTCCTCCACCTCAGGCTGAACCAGAACCCCACGCCAACAGTCCTCCTCCCTACGACGGAGATCCAAATTCATGCCGGGCCTTCCTGTCCCAGTGCTCCTTGGTCTTTGCACTCCAGCCCCGCCGTTACGTCACGGAGGAGTCTCAGGTGGCATTCGTGATCACCCTCCTGAAAGGGAGGGCCCGTGATTGGGCAACTGCTGTGCGGGATGCTCGTGCCCCATTCTGCGCCACATTTCAGGATTTCCGAGCCGGGGCCCATCAGTAAGCCGGGGGATCCTGATGAGCGCTTCTCCGTGTCTCGAGTCCCCCAAGTCTCGTACCCTGCTCCCTGTCTCCGTTCAGTATTGAGGACACCATTCACTCTTGTCCAGCTCTTGTTGATTCAGGAGCTGAGGGCAATTTCTTGGACGTTTCTGTTGCAGCGCAGTGGGGCATTCCTGCCATTCCTCTCCCTTCCCCTATCTCTGTCCGCTCCCTCAATGGCCTTCTCCTTTCCTCCATCACCCACGCCACCCCTTCAGTAAGTCTAGTGGTCTCTGGCAATCACTGTGAGGTAATTGAGCTGTACCTCCTTGACTCCCCGGGTGCTCCTGTTGTCCTGGGGCACCCGTGGTTGGTGCAGCACAACCCTCACGTGGATTGGTCAGGGAGCTCTGTGTTATCTTGGAGTCAGTCCTGTCTTGCTTCATGTTTAGGTTCTGCCTTGTCTCCTGTCTCCTTGTCTTCTGTGTTTCAGGTGGAGACGGCTGATCTCTCCGGAGTCCCGGCGGAGTACCACGATCTTTGCCGGGTCTTCAGTAAGTCCCGGGCCACGTCCTTACCTCCTCACCGGCCGTATGAGGGTAGGCGCGGTTCTGTCCCAACGGTCCCCTAGAGATGAGAAGGTGCACCCCTGTGCCTTTTTCTCTCACCGCCTGAGCCCTGCAGAACGAAATTATGACATAGGTAACAGGGAGCTGCTGGCAGTCAGGCTGGCTCTGGGGGAGTGGCGCCATTGGTTGGAGGGAGCAGCGCCGCCCTTCTTGGTTTGGACGGATCATAAGAACCTGGAATATCTTAAATGCCGGCCTCATCCGTCCCTCTTCCTCACCTGCTGGCGCTGGGTTCTTCTTCGTTAAGAAGGATGGCTCCCTGCGTCGTTGCATTGATTATCGGGGTCTAAATTACATCACCATAAGAAACAGGTATCCTCTGCCTCTAATGTCATCTGCTTTTTAAATTGTTACAGGGAACCAAGGTCTTTACTAAATTAGACCTCCGCAATGCCTACCATTTGGTCCGTATCCGTGAGGGGGATGAGTGGAAGACAGCCTTCAATACCCCTACGGGACACTTTGAATTAAACATATAATAATAATAAAAATGAAAATTCACTTAAAAATGTTAATAATTAAGAAGTGATGCTGACAAGCTCATGATTGAATTAGTTCACAATTATGATCTCTGCTTCGTGTCAGTTCAGTATCAATGTATCCCACTCCAAAAGACCTACTGGTAAAATATCACTAGTGCTTCACACAAATGTATGACTGTACAGTATGTCAGATATAAAATGTTAAATAACTTATTAATTTACTTGTGAGTAATTACTGAGGGGTTAACGTGTTTTTCACTTTAAAATAATGGTCCAGATCACTAGTAGTTCCTTAGTAGCACTTTAGCTTTAAAGTGAAAAATACATTAGCCTCTCACTAATTACTCAAGCGTTACCTTGTCAGCCTGCAGGAACCACTAGTGATCTGGACTATTATTTTAAAGTGAAAAACGCCTTAACCACTGAGTAATTACTAAGTAATTTAATAAGTTATTTAACATATTTTATATCTGACGCATACATTTGTGTGAGGCACTAGTGATATTTTGCCAGACACTGGAATATGCGGTTTTGTGCTTAACACAATATAAATGCAGTGGATGCCTTCATTAAGGATGTGAATTGTTTTTGTCAAGAGAACATCATTATATTCAAGAAAAGTCATCCCCAGCCTACTGTCACTAAGGTATAGGTCTTTTGGAGTCGGAGACATACTGAACTGACACAAACTAGAGCTCATAATTGTGAACTAATTCAATCACTTCCTAATTATTAAAATTTTTAAATTAATTATTTTTATTATTATTTTATGTTTTTGTTTGAAATAAACAGAGAACATCCATCCTGTGGTAAGAATAGTAGTGACAATTTCAACCTGTAGCCGACTTATTTGGGGATATCATATTCATAAATTAGTTTCCACAAAGAACCCAATTGTTCACTTTTAAGACGTTACTGTTGTGATTAGTAATTAATTGGTTATTCTTTATTAATTAATCATAGTTCGCAAGTAGTTCTCAATGAGGATATATATTTTTTTGTAATTATCAAATATCTAATAAGGAACTACCTTTGTCCTAAATTTGCTACTACTTACTGCTTAGTTAATCTTGCTTCTCTGTTAGTTAATAGTATTAAGTTAAGTGTTAATGTAGTACTACCTATTACTTCCTGCATAGTTACTTAACAACGGACCATTATTCTAAAGTGTTACCGTTTTTTTTTCAGACAAGTTTTATTATATAAAAAATATAGAATATTAATAATATACAGAATAGCTTCTGGGATATGAACTGCATTTATAAGTACTATAATAATAATATAGAATATATTATGTATTCTAGAATATGTCTTTTAATATAGATGTATAGACATGTTAATATAGACAATCCAAAGGCATTCTTTTTTTATTTTAGCTTTTGTGTTTTGCTTGTCCTAATTATTCAGTTGCATTATTCAATTGTTATTCAACTGTAACTTTACCCTTTTGCAATGGTTATTGTCACGTGTATGTTCCCGTTGAGTTATTTGGTCCTTCCTGTTCCTGTCCCAATGTAGTTTGATTTGTTCCAGGTGTATCTCATTATTAGTTATCCTCCTCACCTGTCTGCCCCTCGTTATCTGCCCTATTTAGTTCTAGCCTGTTCTGAGTTTCTTTGTCTGGAATTGTTTATGTCCCCTCCTTATGCTATGTGTGATTCCCTGAAGAGAATATTAAAGCACTTTGTTTTGTACTCCTGGTCTCCTCGTTCCTAGCTCCGTGCTCCTCACAGTAGCAACCCGTAACAGAATTCCAGACCACACAAAAAGTGAGCGGTGACTTGTCCTCGCGTTTGTTTTTTCCGCCTTTTTGAAAAGTTTTTTGTTTTCCTTGTTTTCCCCGCGGCTATGGAATTTGCCGGTTCTCCGCCTTAGCTTGCCTAGATCTCCCCTTTGTCTGCAGGCTCGCCGCGGCTACAGCCCTCGATGACGCCACCATTAATTCTCTGTTCTGGCTCCACTCCAGTGCCAGCTCCTCGAAAGCGCTTTGCTGTGCCTGCTCCTCCAGAGCACCCTCCATGCCAGCACAACGTAAGCGCTACCCTGATCCCCAGTTCAGCCCAGGAAAGGACTCCTGATCCCGAGTTAAGCCCAGGAAGGGCTTCTGATCCCCAGTTCAGCCCACGGAGGGCTCCTGATCCCGAGTTAGGACCAGGAAGGGCTCCTGATTCCAAGTTCAGCCCAGGAAGGGCTCCTGTTCCTGAGTATTGCCCAATGGAGGGCTCCTGGTCCCGAGTTAAGCCCAGGGAGGGCTCCTGTTTCCCCTTTAAGCCCAGGGAGGACTCCTGTTTCCCCATTAAGCCCAGGGAGGGCTCCTGATCCCCAGTTCAGCCCAGTGAGGGCTCCTGTTCCCGAGTATAGACTATGGAGGGCTCCAGATTCCCCGTTAAGCCCAGGAAGGGCTCCAGATTCCCAGTTTAGCCCCGGGAGGGCTCCTGTTCCCCAGTAAAGCCCAGGGAGGGCTTCAGATCCCCAGTCAAGCCCCGGGAGGGCTCCTGATCCCCAGTCAAGCCCAGGGAGGGCTTCAGATCCCCAGTCAAGCCCCAGGAAGGCTCCTGATCCCCAGTCAAGCCCAGCAAGGGCTCCTGATGATCCCCAGTCAAGCCCAGGAAGGGCTCCTGATCCCCAGTCAAGCCCAGGGAGGGCTCCTGATCCCCAGTCAAGCCCAGGGAGGGCTCCTGATCCCCAGTCAAGCAGGGAGGGCTCCAGCCCCAGAGCTCGCTCCAATGTCGGCTCCAGCCCCAGAGCTCGCTCCAGTGCCCGCTCCTCCAGCGCGCCCCCCAGGATTCCTAGATTTCCCCAAGAACATTTTTGGGGGGGGGCCATATACCCGTGGCCGAGTCAGCTAAGGCCACGGAGGATCCGCCATGGCCTCCTGAGTCGTTGTCTGGAATTGTTTATGTCCCCTCCTTATGCTATGTGTGATTCCCTGAAGAGAACATTAAAGCCCTTTGTTTTGTATTCCTGGTCTCCTCGTTCCTCGCTCCGTGCTCCTCACAGTAGCAACCCGTGACAGTTATAGCTAAAATCTGCCAATAAAGAGATAGATAGATAGACAGACAGACAGATATTAAAAGTAATATAATAAAATATAAAACAAAAATAGCAACAAAATAAATAAAAATAATACAAAAATTATTAATAAAATATTATAAAACAGAATCTAAAATAAATAAAACAAAACAAAATAACACTAACAAAAAATTGTTAAAAATAAAATACAATAAAATAAACAAAATAAAATAACAAAAATAAACAAAAAAGAAATCATAAATATAATCATAGAAATTATTAGTCAGTCTGCACTTTTATACTGGATGTTGATGGAATTTAGTGACGGATCTGTAAGAGTTGCGTTAAAAATAAAATGGTATGATAACATGATATCAAAACATTAATATTAGCATATTAAGCCAATGACATAGCATTTTGTTATCAAATATAACACAAGAACAATGCAAATGAATGGATTTCAAGAGTTAGTTCCATACAGTAAATTCAAATATGTACATGAGATATTCATCAACAAATTATAAGACAAAAAAAAATGATGAAAAAAGAAATCAGGGCAAACTAGTTCATAAAAAAAAAAAAAAAAACAATGCTGAAAAATGAATCAACATCAACACCAGAATAGGGGATGATGATCAAATCAGAGACAGGAGACTCTTTTATGCCGATCAATGAAATATAGAAACTGTTGAAAGAACAAATCAAGACAAAGACCAGAAGAAATCTTTTACAGAGTCATCAAACAGTTTCACCTCCAAGCCTCTATGATATTTCTGGTCTCTATATGGCTCAGGTTAGTCCTTCAGAATGTAAAGCTACAGGAAGTCCAATCACTTACAAAAAGGATAATATTTGTATTTGTTAATTATACAAAGCAGACAGTTGGTAAACTAATGATGTGCGGTCTTACATTCCCGCCATCCTTCATGGAGAGAGAGAGAGAAAGAGAGTGAGCGTGAATACTGCAGCGACAGACAAACTCTCAAGCACCAAACAGGCCAGCGTGGTGCAATCCTCCTGACATTTTTCATTGTGTGTAATTGCTATTCATTCACTAATGGAGTCCATTGTGTCAGTAATGACAGGAAATGTCAAGTCCCCAACCCGAGTAGGGGTTCGTCACAATTGTTTGCCGTTTCACATGAAAATACACATGCGTTTCCCCCTGGAAAGGGGAAGAAAGAAAGGTATGGCCGTGTTGTCACTGGAGATCCTTACTGCCATTTTCAAGATTGTGTTAAGCCTCATTACTTTGCATTCATCATATTTAATTATGCTGTGGTATGCAAAGTCATAGTACAACCCATCATTTTCTCCGCCGTCTCAGTGAAAGGTGAAGGACATCGCTTGAGAGTAAAATGTAATTTGTGAAGTTTGCGTTCGTGTTTTGAAACCTTTGAAACCTTTCAAAATATTTGAACAATAAAAGCTGTAATTTGGTTAATTAAAACGGCGAAATGAGAAAATAAAGCCAAATACATTCAGACAGGAAAATGCATATACAGTTTAAAATTCTGAACGCATTAAAAATCTGGTATAGAAAATCTAATTTAACTCAGAAATAAACATTTAAAATAAAAGAAAAATGTTACATATTAAAAAAAAAAAAAAAAACTCTTTTCCACCATGGAATAAAAAAAAGGTAATCATTCTCACAATTCCACAAACTTTTTATCTTTTAACTTTTTTTCTTAATTTATTTCTAGTTAAATATCTCAACCTAATTTGTAATGCAAATTTTTGTATTAAATTACAAAAATGCAAAAAAGAAGAATTTTCAACAGTGGTCTTATATTTTTTAAACTATAAAGTTATTTCCACTTGATAAATTATCCAATCATACACAAACCGAACATATTTTTGCAAGGTTTGGCATACAATCCTATAAAACCACTTAAACTTCAGAATGTTTTCTAGTACTTGCATTTTAAAACCACATTCCTAAGAGTTTAAAACCTTTTCAAAGTTATTTGCTGGCTTGATGACATACCCCGGCTGACATAGACCATTGACCCTGAACCAAATGGGTTTGTCCTCTGTTCTGATGCATTATGGGGGAAAAGGAATTGAAAACAAGGGGACCGAGAGGTACCAAGTTCCACTTTGTGCTCCTGATTGTATTGAGAATGAGGCCCCAGCAACATGCACTTTAGCCCGGGCTACAAACAGAAAATCCATACAGTGCAATTAAAGACAAGGCAAAGCTCAGAGGAGAAGCAGCGAGATTTATTTATTAAATTCAAACTCCTACGGCTACTGAAGTTAATTTGGCCTGGGTGCTTTGGTAGCGCTCTCAAAGCCACTTCTATACTGAGGATAACTGCTTAGAGAAACATGGGCACACATATGAAGGGTACTGAAAAGATGTGGGGACATTTGTCTAGCAAAGCAAATCAAGAGTCAAAATAACAGATGAGATTTGTGGGGGAAAAAAATGCTTTATCAAGTCAAGAACCAAACAAAAGTTTGGATTTGTTTTTGAAAAAAGTCTCTTATGCTCACCAAGGCCACATTTATTTGATCAAAAATACAGTCTCTCTTTTTCCTTCGGCTTGCTCCCTTTATCAGGGGTTGCCACAGCAGAGTGATCCGCACAACCGATTTGGCACATGTTTTACGCCGGATGCCCTTCTTGCTGCAACCCAGCCCTGAGAGTGCATTTGATCAAAAATACAGTAAAAACAGTAACATTTTGAAATATTATTACAATTTAAAATAACTGTTTTCTATTGTAATATGTCGTAAAATGTCATTTATTTCTGTGATGCAGTGCTGAATTTTCAGCATCATTACTCCTAGTGTTCAGTGTCACATGATCCTTCAGAAATCATTCTAATCTGATTTACTGCTCAAGAAATATTTCTTATTATCAGTTTTGAAAACAGTTGTGATGATTAATAATTTTGTGGAATATTTTTCAGGGTACTTTGATGAATAGAAAGTTCAAAGGAACAACTTTATTTGAAATAGAAATTTCTATTTCAATTTTATTTCTTTTGTAACACTATAAATGTCTTTACTGTCACTTTTAATCAATTTAATGCATCCTTGCTGAATAAAAAATAAAATAAAAAATCTAGCTGACCGTAAACTAGTTAACTAGTAATGAGTAAACTAGTCATGGCCCATGCATCGTGCTCGAACAACACTAAAAATATATATTTTTTTGAAGTTGTAAATGAAACAACGATTATTAGATTATTTTACAAAAAAATACCATTTCAGTCTTTCTACTTCAAAATTTCACAATTAATTCACTGTGTTACTTGCCATTTATTTGTAATCAATTGTGAAATTTACTTGCAATTTCTGAGTGAAAATTGTTTCTTTTCTTCAGTAAAGGTTCAGTCAAACAATCATTGAAATCTCCAAAAATATCCAGAGGACAAACAACTCCTTTTGAACAGACAAAAAGGCCATGTGACCGCATCAAGTCAAATCTGCCATTTTGGCCTCTGTTTATTCTGTTTGGTGCAGGAATTATGGGTAAACAGAGAGCAGTGGACGATATTAAAATTAAACTCTGTCATCATTAACTCACCCTCATGTCATTCCAAATCCTTTATGACTTCTTTTCACAAAAGAAGATATTTTGAAGAACGACATTAGAGCCCATGGACAGAAGAAAAAAGCTAATATTTCTCAAAATATCTTCCTTTATGTTTGACAGAAGAGCGAAGGTCATCTCTTTAACAATACTCCACAACGTCCGACATTACCCAGCTCAGGTAAACGCAGCACTACAGTCTAGCTTCAACACCTGTACGGAACAATTGCTGGACCAACCTTGCTCTCACAGACTCATAATGAAGCTGACAAGGGCCTTTTCATTTCCAGCTGGTACTGAAGAAGTGAAAAGGCCCATTTTGTTGTCTAGAGTTGATTGACGTCCGCTTACCAACGCGGTTCTAATGGGTCTGTGCATTTCCATTTGACAGTGGTGCGTAATGAATGACCTTGCGCACACACAGCGCCTCAGCCAGCACCGCAGAGAAATTAGAGGCCTTGTGTCGTTGTTTTCATGAACCTTGTTTCTTTTCTCCTCCTACATCTTGTCTTTTTCTAGCGCTCAGCCTCTCTCCCTCTTTCCACGGCCAGCTGTGAAGAATTTGATACAGGTCCGGGTGTGGAAGCAAGGGGCGAGTAAATGAAATATTGATCCGCTGCTCCGTGGCCTTGCCTTCACCTTGTCCCAGCGCTGTGAGTTACCGACTTTTTCCGTTCTGCTTGTAATAGGAATTATTACAGAGGGCCTGGGTGAGTAATTACTGGGCATGGCGAAGGGGAGGGCCCCTGTCGTATATTTCTGTAAAGAAGTTATTTACCATGCCTTCTCCAAGACCAACCTAGCCCTTTTCCCTGTCGCTCTCCGTTCGTCTTCTGTCTTTCTTAACCTTGATTCAATTCTGTTAACTACCATTAATCATCTGAGCTGTCTGGGGAAGTTTGTCAAAAGCAAAAAGGGGGTGTGAAAGGGTTGGACAGAAGAAGAGGGTGTATTGCGGTGTTTGACATTGGTTCTAAATTTAACAGTTGTGGAGTTTGAACTGAATTGACCCCCATAGGATGTTGAACTGAAATGTACTAAATTGCAATTAATAGAAATACAACCAATGCACTTTATTAGTTTATCAAAACAACAAAATGGGCAAGAAAAGATAACTTACTGTGCTTTTTAAGCTGTCCATATTTGAAGTATCTAGATGTGCGTTTGGCCATTGCAAGACCAACTTGGTTTAGTTGAACAATCTTGACCCAAAAGAAAAACAAAATGACCATAAAAAACAGTTCTTGGTATAGCACCCCTTGTTGGCAACGCTGAGATTATTTTTAGGCCTATGACTGCTCTATTTTGAAGTGATGTATTCCTCCTCTATGATCCTTAAGATGAAAAATATTAATGAAATGTATATTTAATAAATTGAATATTTAATAAAAATGATATATACACACACTACTGTAAAAAATGATATATACACACACAGTATGAGTAAAAACTCTTATATTGTTACATATATTAATACAGTATATACAATTATTATAAACTTTAATATTACATATGAATATATTAATCAAATATTAAACATAACTATTAAGCAGCACAACTGTTTTAAGCATGGATGATAATAAGAAATCTTTCTTCAAATCAGCATACTGTATTAAAATGATTTCTGAAGGATTACCAATGGCCAATGGTCTATGATACACTGGAGTAATGATGCTGATAAATAAATAAATAAATAAATATCACAGGAACAAGTTACATTTGAACTTTATTTTACATTATAATAATATTTCACAATTTTACAGATTTTACTGTATTTTTAATCAAATCCTTGCTGAGCATAACATAAAAAAACAATGTTTAAAATTGTATGTAATTATTATATAATAATAATTATGGAAAAACCCAAGTTGTTGTGTGTTTGATAACGTTTAGTGATAATTCATACTGAAAAATGAAATGAATTATTATAAACTACACAACTAAAACATTTATGTGAATTTCTTCCAATTTCAATTAATTTTAATTCTACTTTCTCAGATTCATACTACAAATCCACATTCTGTTTGCTGTTCAAATGCAATTTAAATTCAAGAACTATTTGCAATTTAATTCCCTATTCAGTTCGCACAGCTCTGGTCAGGTCATGGTGTGAGTGTGGTTCAATCTGATCATGTATCTTTACAGCGTGTCTGTGTACACCTGCACCTGCTGCCATGAAAAAAGACTTGAAAAAAAGGTCTATGTTGGTGTTGATGTATACCAGCGTCGCTTCTAGAAGAAATGGCCGTTTATTTGGTTGATAGATCGGGTGCACTAGTGCCCTTGCTTTGCAGGAAGGAAAGGGTGCATGTTGGATTGGGCCGTGCATGTACCGAAGGTCACTGTCGAGAATAGATCTGGGGTTAGTGGGGGATTCATCTTGGGTACGTACCCCTGAGGGGAAGATATGACATCCCAGCTTAACCTTTTCCTGTCTTTCTTCCTGCAGAACACCATGTATTTATGTAGCATACATGCTCTAGAGACTAAGTGGGTTCGAGAGTGAGATCCACTTGGGGACATGATGCATTAGATTAATAATTCTAATGCAACTCTTCTCCATTCCTAGCCAAACAGTCTATCCTCGTCTGATTTCTGTGGCCTTTGGGACTTTAACTTGCCCAGACTGCCAACCACATTGAAAATATTTGTTATGCTCATTCAACTTGAAAGGGTGTACAGACGTTTAAGAGGTGGAGAGCTAAAGTACAAGAGCAAGATGTTTTTTCTAATGCAGCACGGAGAGGACAGGACCTGATTTGATTCATTTGTAGAACGAATGAGAGGATAAAAGCAATAGAGATGGAAAACGAGGGGGAGGGAAGAGAGTCAATAAGGTACGAGTGATGAGTGGTGAGAAATCAGGATCAAGGTCAGATGGAGAAAAAGACTAATGGATATAAAGAGGGAGAGAGAAAAAAGAACAAAACTTTACTTAATACTGAAAATGAAGACTTGAAGAGATTTAATGCCATATCTACAGATGACCTAGAACAGGGCTGTCCAAACTCGGTCCTGGAGGGCCGGTGTCCTGCAGAATTTAGCTCCAACCCTAATTAAACACACCTGAACCCAGCTAATCAAGCTCTTACTAGGCATAGAAACTTCCAATCAGGTGTGTTGAGGCAAGTTGGAGCTAAACTCTGCAGGACACCGGCCCTCCAGGATCGAGTTTGGACAGCCCTGACCTAGACATTTAATGCAATTTTATAACAATGAAGTTATTTAAAAAAAGATTTCATTCTAAATACATTATGAAATGTTATTAAGCTAATATCAATAGGAGTTAACAAGTGGCTTGCACCAAAACCTAGTGAGGTTAACCTTTAAGGTTATAATTCAGTAAAGCATGACATCTGAGGTCTGAATGCAACGAAACATAAAAGTGGAATTAACACTTGCTTATTTGAAACAATGCTGTGGCAGTTGCTAAGGTGTTCATGCTGCTATGGTTGTTTTTTGTTGGCCCTTGTCAACAGAGTGCACAAACAAGTTGGTCTCTATATGCCTAGGATTGGTAAAATCTGTTTTATCATGAAATTGGTGAAATAGAACAGTGAAACACTCTTCCTAAACTATACAATTTCAGTCGTCAGTGATATCAAATGCACAACAGCATGAATTATACACTAAATTTAATATTTAAGACGAGGGATTTAGAAGAAAGTGGTACTGTAGAAGGGCAGTAGTAAAAAAAAAAAAAAAAAGATGTCTCAACTTAAAAAAGTTAGTGTTCCTGCTGCCTTAAAATTTTAAGTTTAGTCAATTTGAAATGGTAAATTGTGACAACTTGGATATTTGAGGAGTAAATTTACATTTTTTAAGTTTAAACTTTTTTTTTTTTTTTTTTTTTTTACAAATTAATGATACAAATTAATCTTTTGAGACTTATCGTTTGAATACATTGTTAACAAAAACAGTCTGAATCAACAACTCAATGACTGAGAACAGTGAGCTGATAGCAAGAGTGTTTGGAGTGAACTGAGGATTTGACTTAGTCTAAAATGAAAACCCAGTCAACACGTGAGATCATGCGATGATCACAGTGACATCACACGATCCTCATACTGTGATCCTCACGGTGTGAGTAGTATATGAAATCATTGTGAGTTCAAACGATCCTCATACTGTGATCCTCACGGTGTGAGTAGTATATGAAATCATTGTGAGTTCAAACGATCCTCATACTGTGATCCGCACGGTTTGAGTAGTATATGAAATCATTGTGAGTTCAAACGATCCTCATACTGTGATCCTCACAGTTTGAGTAGTATATGAAATCATTGTGAGTTCAAACAATCCTCATACTGTGATCCTCACGGTGTGAGTATATGTGAGCTCATTGTGAGTTTCAAATTTTGAGCAGGTTGAGAG
>NW_015623462.1:46312-46669 GCF_001515625.1 Sinocyclocheilus rhinocerous | reverse complement strand
GGGATCCCTTCAGCTCGAGGAACCCTCTCGAACGCCGAATCGAGTCTATGTCTCGAGGCCCCCTTTTGAATGAGACCGATAGCCGCCGTTTTAATATTACACAGACCGATATTCGTCGATAGCTCTGTAGCGTCTGCTTAGGATCATTGAGGGTCATAGGGGCTCTGTGCGTTCACACCGCCGCCGTCGAGAGCGTCAAAGTGGCCGGAAGTCATTCATTTTCAATGTGGGCCGCGAGCAGCGGGCGGCGCGGCGCGACTTGGACGTTGAGGGCGTCGAGGAGAGTTGAAATCAGGTCAACTTTATGGTAATGAGCTATGACGCGGTTCGGCGGCATCTGGCGGCAACCAATCGGAA
>NW_015623462.1:34952-46124 GCF_001515625.1 Sinocyclocheilus rhinocerous | reverse complement strand
TTAAATCAATTTTCCTGATTATACTTACTTAAGTAACATTTTCAATGCAGGACTTTTACTTGTATCAGAGTATTTTTACAGTGTGGTATTAGTGCTTTATACATTGAGGTAAAGGATCTTAATACTTCGTCCACAACAATATTTAATGAGGTTAACTTATAAAGTTACCCTCCTTTTGTGGTCAGTCTGCACAAGATCAACAAGCTTGTTTGCTCTGCGTCCCCTTTAAATACAAGATAAGCATTCGATCTACGTCAGAGCGTCCACGAATCTTTCTACAGCGTTGTTGGCAGGGCGGCCAGAGCGATTTTTGACGCTCTCGACGGCGGCGGTGTGAACACACAGTTACACTTACACAGAGACCCTTTCAGCCTTTTGATATTTGCATATAAATTACAGTCCTGGCCCCAGATTCTACATTTATATGGGTGCTAAATTGCCAATGGTTCCCCCCACTATCAAGGAGATGCTAAACAGTTTCACCACTCTCGTCTCCCCATCGAACTTCAAACACATTCCAAAGAGACGTAAATGACCCCCGGGGCCAGGCACTAATGGCCTGGCTGACCAGCAAACTACACCATGCTCACATAACACACACACAGACTTTTTCCTTATTTAGACTATAATTAATCAGTTACAAATGTAACTAACCGTTTACAACCATTTAGCTGCGTGTTTAAGTTTGAGCCCCTTTTAAGTGATTTTTGATTCTTTGATGATTCTCATTAGGTTGTGGTTAATTGATGTGAAATACTGCCATTCTTTTGTTCTTCTCTCTCTTTCCTTACTTTTCTTAATTCTGTAATTTGTATATATGCGTTTTGCTTAGTTTAGTTGTACATTAGCTATAATTTCATTTATTAAAACGCTTATATTCACAATTGATTGTCTCTGTGTGCTGCTCACAATTCGGGGTCACTGAATGTTGAATCTTGCTACATGCTAAATTACTGCTAGTACTGCATAAAGTATGAAAGCTATTGTTCCTTGGCCAGGAAAATAATCCTTCCTTGAATTGATAAATGATTACATTGTCTGCTCGGTGGACAGACAGCTCAAATAATTGTAATATTGATTCTGCTACAGTTAATTCTAAGATCTAATCTAAATATTTATTATTAATTATAACCAGTTATAATTAATTATAAATATTTCCCTTTTGAGCTAATTTGCTACAGCCCCCGGGGTCCGGGAGTTACGGGCAGTTAAATTCGCGGTCGGGCGCCGACCGATCTGGCGATTCCGGGGGACTACCGACGCACGGAGGGTGGCGTTCGAAAGGGCTCCTCGAGCTGAAGGGATCCCCCGAATTTGGTGGAGATCCGCCGCCACGTTCGCGAGATAGTGACACCAGCCAACACTTTCACTTCAATAAGGAGGTCTCTTGTTCAGGCAGCAGCATTCAAGCGTTGTTTTATTCGACTGAGTGCCCTGCGAAGTGGACTTCATGATATTATTCCGCCATGATTCCAGTTCCAAGGGAACGTACACGTTACATTCAAAGGGCATTAAAGTGCGCGAGACGTGAATTTAAATTGTATTTATTTAGAGAGGCATATTATGTCACACTTCACACTTCTCTAGTAAGTTTCGTCTGTGTGCGAAGACTAGGGCTGTGCGATATTGAAGAAAAATGCGATATGCGATACCTTGTTAAAAAATGCGATATTCGATATGCGATACGATATTGCTTAAAGTGTGTAAAATCAATTTCAATTATATTTTAAAATAATTAAAAATGAAAATTATATAACCATTTTGTTTCACATTCTTTCTTAGAAAAGAAAGATTCACTACAACTTCTGAAAGTGACCAGCAGTGTTTTAGCATTACATAAAAAGTAATGTCACAAATCAGAAAATGTCATTTTAACATCAGTGTGAACATACAAACAAAAAAATTAATGACACTAATTTTATATCATTGTGACTTTGCTTTCCATACACTTTAAGTACTTCTTCATATACTACAGCAAAAACTATAGTCTGAGAAAGTTCAAACATGATTAAAGGCAAGTGTGGTCAGTAAAAAAGAAATACACAATTTACAAGCATAGATAAAATAAACAGTAGTATTCAGGTACAGAAATTTAATAATTAAGTGTAAAATAACACTGCATAGTGTTCACTGTATGAATTTAATTTAGGTTAATCTTTGTTATAGCCGTTTTGTTAACATTAGTGACATATTCAGCAGCGCGTATTTATAGGCTGCTGTCCCTTTAAATCCGACTGCACGGATCCAGTATAATGATACACATCCGATTTCTTTCTCAGCTGTTTACATTCATTTAAAACATAACCGACTGCGTTTACGAGAATGATCGTCGAGACGGGTACTATTGACATAATTCTGTGTGTATGTGTCTGTTCAAACATGAGGAGATGCAAAATACAAATCAACTCGGTGTTCACGCGCCGTCTGAAACACGTCTCTGTGTGTGTGCGTGCGCTTTGCACGTGTGCGGCAGAACTGAAGAGACGCTGCGCGAGATGCGGCTTGTGTGCGCGCTTCAGGTGCGAGTCAGACAGCAAGACGAAACGGCAAAGAGTTGCTTTCTGCAACTTATTGCACTTAACTCTTTTTAACGTCAAGCAATTCTCTGCTATATGCGTCAAACTAAAACTTTGACCTTTTGCAACATTTTGGTTTAAGTAGCCTATTATTAAAATGATTAAGATATCGCACGCCCTTGCGATATGCATATTGCGATATTTACATTTGAGATATTTCGATAATTTCGATATATCGTGCAGCCCTAGCGAAGACAGTAACGCAAATCCATGAATGAATGTTCGGAAGTGAAATAAACTTCAACAGAATGAAGTTGAATGTAATTGAATTGAAATAAAGTTGAATAAACTTCAACTTTACTGTTCAGTGCACTGATGTCAGACTCATTTTGGATAAAGTTTGTTAAATTATTAAATGCCCTGCCTCCATTACATATCTTTGTCACGTCATTAATAGTGTTTAATCACCACATTTGAGTGATCATTGCAAAAAATGTGTTTATGTATATATATTCTGTTTATGTATATACTGTATTCTATATATAGTACCAGTCAAAAGTTTGGACACACCAATGGGAAAGTGTCCAAACTTTTGACTAGTACTTAGGGCTGCACGATTAATCGAATGCGATTGTCATGTGCATTTTGTTAGTAAAGCCGGTTCTGTAATCAGCAGTAAATCACGTGCTTTCAGATGGAGCAGCATTTACTACACAGAGCTATAGTTCACTGACAAGTTACGCAAAAAAAAAAAATAATAATTTTCGCAGACGATATTATTGCGTGATTATGAAATCGTTCGCGATAATGACAGTTGCTTCCAGTGCCATCTGCGAGGGGCCATCCTCACCTGGACAAAATTAGAAGTTAAGAAACATTTCAAAGAAATATTTCAGATTGAATATGTCAGATTCAGAAGAGATTTGACTATAAATTAAGACCAGATAAAATGGAAAGAATCCATGCATTTCACAGCACAGAGCCTTACCAATGGAAACACCACAGTGTGAGCCAACCAAGTTGACATTAGACTGGGAGATCGCAGCCATACGGATGTGGTCATAGGCACGAGCAAAGAAGGCAGCAAAAGTGCTGGCAAATGAAACCGTGCGATCACGAGTAGCACAACCAATGGCCACACTCACCTGGATAGCAAGGGAATTAAATACATTTAAAACATCATTATTAGATAAAATATAACGTATGCATATAAAAAATGATCCCAAACATTTTAACAGTAGTGTGTATTTTATATTAATTTGTAATACTTAAACATTTATAGTAACAATTAAATATTTAATACACAGCTTAATACAACAACCTGGCTAATTACTGCTGCAAGTTATATTTTAATAAAATACTTTGATTATATTGACCTCAGAATAACCACGTTTATGCAGAAAGGAATTCTTTCTCACTGTGGGAATTCATGTCCTATTGAGTAAGAACTTAAGGCAGTGAAAAATATTAGTCAGAAAGTGAATAGTAACAGATAACATTTTAACAGGGTGAGGTAAGGCATTTACAATTCGCTGTATGAATAGTGCACCACACCTTCAACTCATCACAAAGTGCTCTACAAGCACAGTTTACAGGTCCATTCATTTGTGACATACATGACACACACTGTCAGCCAATATACATTTGCTTTGCCATCATGTCTTGTAAATTAAAAATTATCATTGTAAAGGGGGAGAAAAAACCCATCAATTTACACACCATGTTCTGCTCGGCAATGAAGCATTCAATAAAGCGATCAGGATGGGCCTTCTTGAAGATCTCAGAGAAGGTTGAGTTCTTGGTGTCACCATCCATGGCCACCACACGAGGGCTGGCATCCCCCATCTTCTTCAGGGCAACACCATAGGCCTTCCTGGTGGACATCTGAGTGGGCAAACAAAAGCAGAAGCTTTATAGATCCTTCTTTTGAGGAACTTCAGAAGAATTTGCTCAAAGAAAAGAACCATTTAAAAACAATGGCAGTTCATAACCTTATCTCCTATCTTGTATTCTGGAGCTGTGAGCAGGCGGATGGGGGTGAGGTCAGCTAGAGCAACATCCTCATTGGGCAGCTGAGGGTGGAGGGGCTTATTGGGTGACTGGATCTGGCTCAGGAGGTCATTAATCAGCTCTTCCGCACGGTCTTTAGGCATAGGCTTCCCATGCCAGTTAACCTGATCCTCAATGCCTGAACAAAGATCACAGGTCAGACCACGAGAATGAGGACAAAAACTTGGGCCGGGCAATTTTTCCGATTTTACAGATTAATTGGAATTTAATGTTTTTGATTATCAAATCGAAGGTATCGTTCTGCGATTATGAAAGCTGTTTGCGTAGCTTCTCAGTGAACTACTGCTCTGTGTAGTAAATGCTGCTCCATCTGAAAGCATGTGAAAATACCACATTTAATAACATATTTTTTACTCCAAACTCACTTCATAACGTCAGTCGAGTGTTTGAAATAAATCCTTCTGTGAGATGATGTGGCTTCTTACACAGAATAAGGCACGCAACATATTTCATAGTATTCTAAGCAGTGATAAAGGCATTGCATTATAAATATACTTTATTTGAATGAAAATTAAAATAATAACTCCGATAAACCATATATTGTCATAATTGTGTGTTTATTAGTCACTTTGAATCAATAAAAGCAGTTAAATCTTCTGTTTATCCAGCTACCGCTATAGGCATTTCCTGGGTTTCTTCTGCGAGGTGTATTTGGAGTTTCAGCGCGAGAGCGCCCTCTGGCCTTTGGATGGAGATTTACTGCTGATCACAGAACCGTGCTTCACTGAAAGATACGCATGACAATCGCAGCTTCTATCTAATCGCGATTTCGATTCCATTTCGATTCATCGTGCAGCCCTACTGGTACTGTACTATAATATACACAAAGAACATTGGCCGATATATTGACATCGGCCTTTTTTACTCCCCAATATCGGTATCGGTCCCCAAAAAAACCCATATCGGTCGGGCTCTACTTAAAACACCACCGCACTCCAACGTTCTAAGGTGTGCAATTATTTTCAGGGAAACGCACGGCGAACGTAGTTCCAGGCAGGTCTTGACCGCATTACATGTAAATATCACTTCACCAAATGATTTCAGTTATTTCAAAGGTCCTTACAGCTTACAACAGCAAGATAACCAAAACCCACAACGACACTGGCCAAACAAATAAATATAGTAAGCAACAGGATAAAAACGAAAGATTATTTCCATCTTTTGCCACAAAATTATGTTTTATGTACGTAAAGCACATACTCCATTTCTCCTGCTCTCTCTCCCTTGATGCACACAGATAGTTTGCACACACAGATACATACACACTTATGTTGTTAGCACTATCAGTTTTATCAGTAAAATAGTTTAGCAACTTAAAAGCTACATGACGTTTCTCACAAGCGAGGTAACAACGGTGCTGTTCATGAAGTAAATAAACAGTTTCACTATTAGTAGAGACGCTGGTGCTGAACACTTTTGAGAGACACAGACTCACAAAGGTAATTCACACGCTTTCTATCTCTCTCTCTCTCTCTCTCTCTCTCTCTCTCTCTCTCTCTAATAACTTCATTAATAGTTGCATAAGTCTGCTATCAATGGCTCAGTCCTCCACTTCGCGTCGTGGCCGCATCACCACATCGGGTGTGCATTATTTTTCTAATAATTCAACGGCCCATCGTCAATTACTACTTACACAAACATATTACAAACATATATATATATGTATGTTTGTAATAAGGCTATTATGGCCAGTAAGAACCTAGCGTAAATATGCATATAGAGTGACAGGACAAGATCACTGAGATGCTGCCCTGCTCTTTCTCTTTTTTCTCTCGTTTTATTTACATTATTTAAAACATGAAAAAGTTATTATTTTCTACTTTTCACATGACAGTATTTAAAATGTATTTTGTTTGCAAGAGATGCTGGTTATTTTCTTTTTTTGTCATGGCAATATTAATTTATTTTGTTTGCAAAAAAATTAAAGTTTTCTATTTTTTTAGTAAACTTGCTTTTTACAATAAAACTAAAATGTGACTTTTTCATAAGACGTCTTTCATTTCAAGCAATCTTTGGATTTCAGCTGTTCGAAATATTCAACAAATAACCATAAATAGTTTGTTTCCTTCAATTATTTTAAAATAAAGATATATTTATTAGAAAAAATAATCCCACCTTTAATAGTTGAGTATATTTACATAAACCTTTAATGAAATATGACAGGCCTGTTTAGAGGAATTCAATCCAAATGGTGTAGCAGCTAAATGGATGACCTGTTCTAAAAGGGACAGGAGACAAAAAAAAAAAAAAAAAAGATACAACTGTTGAGAGCATTAGTCTCATAGAGGAGTGTCACGGTATACAGTAGGTTAGTTTGCAAATTTAGTGTTTTAGTTAGAGTTTTTATTTAGTGATGTCTGCCCACAGATCTGTTCTACTTTGATGTGTAATGTTGAGGTGTAAGAGGTGTTATGTTTCTGCACTCTTCCATTTTTAGCAAATAAAAAAAAACTTAGTCTAAAAACAATTTTTGTGATTGTTTGTATTTTTTGTGCTATGGAACATCAATGCCTGTTTAAGTGATGAACTCCATTACTTGTTTTCAGAACTTGTTTGTTTTCAGACATTTGTTAACAGACGTTTTATAGTTCTGCTACAACTGTTTGGCCTGTGCTACAAAACTTTCAACCTCTGTAGCACCAGTGCTATGTGCAAAAAAAAGTTAACATCCCTGTATGAGGGCAAAAAAATAAAATAAAAAATAAAACATAAAATAATCGTTCAGTAATCGTACTCGAGGTAAAGTGTTCAATTAATCGAGGTTTTGATTTTAGGCCATATCGCCCAGTCCTAAGGTGCATGTGCTGAAATGTTTATGGTTCTTTGAACAAGCATGAAAAATATTGTTCAAACATTTCCTAATAAAGATCTGTAAAGCTTATTTGGATTTTACAAAACAGTCATTAAAATACAGTATCCTGTATATATACATATATTTTTTTTTTGCTAAATTGGTGGGGGGAAATCCTTTAAGTTCATAATAAAGAAAGATACAGACCTCCACGTGTCCTCTGGTGAGCGCTCGGACAGACCGATCTGTTGAAATACAAATAATTTCAGCAATAAGTTACAGCAACATTTTCTAAACAAAAGTGCAACATTACATTGCAATAAGGCAGTTATATTTTAAATATTTAATGAGATCTCTATTCTCTCAAAGTCAAAAACAGAAAAGTTAATTCATGTATTTATGACCTCAAGGCTAGACTATTATAATGCATTGCTGGGTGATTGGCCTGCAAGCTTAAACTCCGCTGGTCCAAAATGCAGCAGCTAGAGTTCTTACGAGAACAAAGAAGTGTGACCACATTAGCCTAGGTTCTGTCAACACTGCATTGGCTGCCAATTAAGCATTGTCTAAATATCCTTTTGATTAGGGATGCATCGATCCGATACTCAGTAGTACTTGCATAAGCGCTTTGTGCCACTCTGTATTGGAGCCTTTCGTATTATGATACTTTTGCACAATTAAAGATCATTATAGCGTTTCTTCTTCTGTACTATGATAGGACAGGACAAGAAAAGCTATTAATAATCTAATGTATAGCACAGTAGGACTCCTATCTAGGGGAGAGCGGGGCACAAAGTAAAACTTTTTGACTTTCTCAGTTTGTGTAAATCCACATGGGGTTCAGAATATAATTTTTTTTTTATCCACAGTAATTTTACACTTGTCTAGTACATATATGTCGCTTTGTTTCATGATTACAGTGTATACGTTCTTCTTTATTTACCCTCAAAAAATTGAAGTGAAATGTGACAACATGCCCCATAGGTGGGGTACATTGTAACATCTGAGGGGCACGTTGTAACATGACCATATAAAAGCTTAAAATGTTATCTGATCGAATGAAAAAAATATACAAGACAAACAAAAATATTTTGTTAATAAAATATATATATATTTTTTAAATAAAATAATGGAGTTTAAGAATTAAATATAATCTGATTTCAATGTCATAGAATAGCACATTGTAACGCAGTGTTACAACATGCCCCATCTGTGCAACTGGAGTTTAAAACCAGTTGCTGTGTTCTGCTAGTTAGCAAAGCATTAAAAAAAACAAAAAAAAACAACAACACTATCTAAACTGATAAATAACAGATTGGCGATTAAAATAATAGCAGATTTGTTTAATTTTAAATGATTGATAAAAACAGATGAAAAATTTACTAAAGCCAGAATTTTAATTTTACTATGGTAAAATAAATGTTCATTGATATCTTCAAAAGATTTTTGAATTTTGGCGCACTTTTTTTCTATGTAATGTTGATATGGTAACAAAATAAATACTGTAAATTTTGTTATGCTAGCATGTGTGGAAATATTCAAACCATGCGTTACAACTAACCCCGCGTTACTTTGTGCCCCGCGCTCCCCTATCATATGTTGCTGCCTACATTACTGTGCTATACATTTAAAAGAAATGTCTTTTAATTTGATAGTAGCCTATATATTTATATACAAGTACAATTACTTGTTTTCATTAATGTATTTTACAACAGTACAAAGAGCAATGTGTAGCATTTTACCAGATTTAGTCCTACACTTATTCACTTTTATTTGTTCCCCACTAATGTTATTTTACTAAATGTTTAGATTTTATAAAATTGTGCACTCATGATTTCTCTAGAATAACGTTTGCTGCTAAATTATCCACTAACCTATTTTATAATAGCATTTTTGTCATAGATTATGATTATATATTTTTTCATTTGTTATTTTTCATTAAAATGAAGTTGTGTATTTTTAGTAGATGACTAAGAGTGACGATCAGGGGTGCATTTGCCAAAAGCATCGTTAGCCAACAATGGTCGTTACTTCCATTGAAATCTCTCGGTAACGACGGAACTTGCGACCACAGATGCTTTTGTGAAACACAAGACTGCACATTGTTTGCGGTAAATATGAACATGGATTGACACGAAAATGTAGTAATTACACCATAAATGCATATAATTAAAGTCTACTGTGTTTCACAGTCAACACATAGGCTATGGCTTTTTGGCTAGGTTTAAAGGAAAAGAGCACTTTTAGATAAACAAGGCAATCATAGATCGCATTCGTGGCGGTAGGAAAACAAAGTTCTTTATGAACCGCAGGATTGCTTGTAATAAAGAGTTAAATGCAAAAGAAAAGGCTGTAGAGCTGACTGTTTCTGTCAATGGTAAGTTTTATTTTTGAATGTTTATATACATAAATACATACATACATACATATTAGGGCTGCACGATAAATCGCATGCGATATTTAACGCGCATCTTGTCAGTAAAGCCGGTTCTGTAATCAGCGGTAAATCTCCATCACGTGCGGGCTTTCACATGGAGCAGCATTAACTACACAGAGCCGTTGTTCACCGACAAGCTGCGCAAAACATGCGCAAAATACAGGGCTCTACGCTTATTTTTCTTTTTAGGAGCGCTTGTGCTCCTAACTTAAAAAATTTAGGAGCACAGTCAAAAATTTAGGAGCACCAAAATTTTATCAAAAAATAGCATTCCCATTACGAGGTGATATTTGACTCCTTAAAGTGATTTACAGTAGAATTTTGTTTTTACCTTTGTAATGGCATTTTTTTATCTTTATTAAAAGTATGTCATCTTTTATGTCAAATTTTTTACAAATTATATTTTATAAGCTTTTTAAAAATTCTAGATAAAACCATAGAATAAGAACAAGTAGAATAAGAAGAATACCTGTCACTCATCTTAGCTCATTGCGATCTCACATTTATAATCAACGGCGCTCTCTACATTGCACAATGAATCTTTTATTTACACCGTCTACACTTCGCTTATGAAAGGATTCATGAGATAGGTCTGTGATACATTACTCAACGCTGCAAAAACACGTAGAAACCTTTGAAGCTCCCCTCAGCGATCACAATCACAAATATAGGGTGACCATACGTGCCATTTTCCCAGGACACGTCCTGGCCATTCAGTCTGTGTGCATTTAATTTATTTAATACACGAGTTTCACAATTTCAGTTGAATTACTGAAATAAATGAACTTTTCCACGACATTCTAATTTATTGAGATGCACCTGTATATATATATATATATATATATATGGCGATAACACAGCTTACCGCGCTACTGAGCCACTCAAAATTACCGCAAGGGAAATTCCCTCACCGCGACAGCCCTATCTTCAGCCCATTCTTTTTCTCGCCGTAGTAAGTGGAAAGCAGTGACTGAGTGATTGACAGCTAATATGAACCAATCTAAAATCTGCATTAAAGTAAAGAATGTAAGGATAACATCTGTTAATATATCATTTGCAGTTGAGATGCTCAATTTTTGGTGAGTGCTCCTAAATTTTTGCTGGTGCTCCTAACTTTTTGAAGTTGAGAGCACCAGTGCTACAAAGTAAAAAAGTTCATTTCGAGCCCTGGGATATTAAGTAAAGATCATGTTCCATGGAGATATTTTGTAAATTTCCTACCGTAAATATATAAAAACTTAATATATTAGTAATATTCATTGCTAAGGACTTCATTTGGACAACTTTAAAGGCGATTTTCTCAATACATAGATTTTTTTGCACCCTCAGATTCCAGATATTCAAATAGTTGTATCTCG
>NW_015623462.1:30461-32871 GCF_001515625.1 Sinocyclocheilus rhinocerous | reverse complement strand
TGTCGTGGAAAAGTTCATTTATTTCAGTAATTCAACTCAAATTGTGAAACTCGTGTATTAAATAAATTCAATGCACACAGACTGAAGTAGTTTAAGTCTTTGGTTCTTTTAATTGTGATGATTTTGGCTCACATTTAACAAAAACCCAAAATCATCATAAAAATGTTTTTTTTATTGGTCTTATGAAGTATTCTAATTTGTTGAGGGTTGTTGTTAAATGTGAGCCACAATTAAAAGAATTAAAAGAACCAAAGACTTAAACTACTTCAGTCTGTGTGCATTTAATTTATTTAATACACAATTTCAGTTGAATTACTGAAATAAATGAACTTTTCCACGACATTCTAATTTATTGAGATGCACCTGTATATATATATATATATATATATATGGCGATAACACAGCATACCGCGCTACTGAGCCACTCAAAATTACCGCAAGGGAAATTCCCTCACCGCGACAGCCCTATCTTCAGCCCATTCTTTTTCTCGCCGTAGTAAGTGGAAAGCAGTGACTGAGTGATTGACAGCTAATATGAACCAATCTAAAATCTGCATTAAAGTAAAGAATGTAAGGATAACATCTGTTAATATATCATTTGCAGTTGAGATGCTCAATTTTTGGTGAGTGCTCCTAAATTTTTGCTGGTGCTCCTAACTTTTTGAAGTTGAGAGCACCAGTGCTACAAAGTAAAAAAGTTCATTTCGAGCCCTGGGATATTAAGTAAAGATCATGTTCCATGGAGATATTTTGTAAATTTCCTACCGTAAATATATAAAAACTTAATTTATTAGTAATATTCATTGCTAAGGACTTCATTTGGACAACTTTAAAGGCGATTTTCTCAATACATAGATTTTTTTGCACCCTCAGATTCCAGATTTTCAAACGGTTGTATCTCGACCAAATATCGTCCTATCCTAACAAACCATACATCAATAGAAAACTTATTTGTATGTATAAAACTCAATTTTATAAAATTGACCCTTATGACTGGTTTTGTGGTCCAGGGTCACATATATATATATATATATATATATATAAAAAATACCACCACTAGGAGTGGAACGGTTCGCGGAAAAAAAATCGAACCGTACGGTTTCTCCATACATGGTTCGGCACGCGCTAGGACCGCGCGGTTCAACTTAAATCTGACAACGCATCTGTAATATGGTTTGCTATAAATAACACGTAAAACAAACAGGGTTCGGCTAATGTATGTTTCTGTTGATGGATGCACATTCTGGCTTCCCAGTACATGACAACAACAGCGATGAAGAGAGAGAAGAAAAAAAAAAAAGTGGACAAACCATTCACTCTTGTTCAATGCGAATGCTGGAATATGAGCAGTCATTTTTTACGTCATCATCAGGGTGCTGATAGCGCGTGCGCACAGGTGAGACCTGAACAGCACACGTTGATATCTGTGTTTAAACTAAACTCATTTAAGCTTAGCCAGTTTAAACATTTAGCCAGATGACGCGAGCTCGCGCGTGCAGTGAGAAGATTTGTGCGTGCGCTCATCCGAAGTGCGCAAACCCACGCAAATATTAAAGGGGTCATATGATGCTTTTTAAAGGATCATTATTTTGTGTATTTGGTGTAACAAACAGAATATGTTGACATGCTTTAATGTTCAAAAAACACATTATTTTTCAAATACTGTACATCAGAGCTTCCCAAACTTCAGAGGGGTAAGGCCCCCCAAAAACATAGCAAAAGCTCCACGACCCCCCCTCGTTAAAAAAAATATAGATTAATAGTATATAGATATATTTAGATATATTCAATAAACAGATTGTCTCTTTGCACAAAATTATCACCATTTATTAACCAGTTTGTAAGAATTTCATGTGAGAACTAACATAAAATTTAATATTTTATATGAAAGTAAGATGATGTAAACATTCTTTAAAAATATATTTAAATCCATAGCACTACATACTTTCTGCATACTATTTACAATTATATTGCATCAAAGTGTGTAACAGAAGCTACTGTACATAGTTCACAATTCTATTGCAATGAAATACATAACTATGTATTTAAAAAAAAATTAAACCTAAAAACATCTACATTTAAACTGAGGAACGATGTAAACTTAAGTCAGTTTTAGTAAAGAACAGTCCCACAGTCTGATCAGCAGTCTTTCAGACAGTACCTAATGAGATGGGTGATGTTGCTTTTCAGCTGTTAAGGATTTGATGTCTGGTTGAATCGACGTCAATTTAAGACGGAGATCAGATTCCACACTCAACGCATTCCTGTACTTTGTCTTTAAGGCCACAAGCACCCGAAAATCCCACTTCACACATATACGTTGTGGCAAACGGCATCAAAAACATTATTGCCTTGTTGGTGAGTTCAGGGTATTCGTTTGACACATGTAACCAGAACTGAGTCAAAGTTT
>NW_015623462.1:29342-30334 GCF_001515625.1 Sinocyclocheilus rhinocerous | reverse complement strand
GAGAATAAAAGTTACGCCTTCTTTCTTTGCGTGAACATTTCGGCGGTGTTATGCAAATCTTCGCACATCGTGACGTAGACATGTGGGGTGTGTTAGAACGAGCCGTTTTAGGTAGGTGTGGCTGACTCTTAACTTTTATAAAGAATATCTCTTTGGATTTGAGACTTTACTCTTTGCAAATTTACAGATCTTTATGCACCAAGAGCTTGTAACACTCCAAAGAGAAAGGAAAAATTGAAATCGCATCATATGACCCCTTTTAAAAATATATTTAAATCCATAACACTACATACTTTCTGCATACTATTTACAATTATATTGCCACCTCTAATGTTTACTGTAGGGGTAAAAATCAAATTAATCGAATTAATCTCCCAAAAACCGATTCATCCAGTTACAAAACAAGTCTTTATGAGTGAGTCATTATTTGTTTAGCTGTCTAATGATTTATTTTTCTTAATAACTGTGAAAGAACCATGACCTCTATTAAAAAATACAAATGAAAAAAAAAAAATCCAGTTTTTTTTTCTAGCCTGCTGAATAAATGTGTTTAATATCTAATATCTAAACTTAATTTTTTCCCCCCCAGTTTCAGTAACACATTGGAATTGAAACTGGGAATCGATAAGAATCAGAATCAATAAGCAGAATCAGAATTCGATAAAATTCAAATGATAATCAACCCTATTTACAATTACAATCAGGCAAGAACTAGGACCCACGTTAATGATGAAAAAAACTTTCCGGCGCTGGATAGATGTTAGAGAGCAGGAAGGCCTGAAAAGGGATGCCAAGGTTGCTTTGTTTCTGCTCAACAAGTGAGTAACAATGGTTTTGCTATGTTTCACAGAACCAAGATAGGCTATGCTTTTGTCGTAATATTAGCTATAGTAACAGGTAACGCCAGTTGTTACTCATTGCCGGTGTTGCATAGTGTTTGAGAATTTGAAGGCGGAGCAATGGAGGGAGGAGTGTGTTTTTGGGGGGTGGGG
>NW_015623462.1:25839-28790 GCF_001515625.1 Sinocyclocheilus rhinocerous | reverse complement strand
TTTTTGGGGGGTGGGGGGAGGGGTGCTTGATTTCAAATATTAACTGTTTTTTCAGAAATCATTTTAACTAACTTTTCTTCAGTACATAATTGGTGTGGAACAGATGGCACCAATGCAAAGAAAACTTTCATGTGACATGCTGTTGCTTCTTTAAAAAAAAAAAAAAAAAAACGTATGCAAAGAGGGCTGAGCGTTTCATCTTTTCCGGTAAAGCCTTCAGAGAAAAGAGGGGACATAATGACTGTGTGTATGTTTGTGTGATTTCTATGAATGCAGATATTATATGATTGTACTGATTATATTGATATGCACAATGCATCCCCAAATACTTTGTGATCAGGACAAGCAGATCAAAATACAGCCCGTTCACTAAAGCATTTACACTTGTTTTCTTAAAGCATATGTGGACAACATCTAGATACAGGTCGCTTTTTAATGGCAAATGTAAACGGGGCTTCATATATTTTGAATCTCTAATATTGATCTCATTTCATGCATCATTTGAATTGACTACGTTTCGGTTTTTAAAAAAAAAATTTAATTCCTGATGAAGGTCATGCGACCGAAACGTAGTCAATAAATATTTTGATTTTTTTGCATAGATAGTGTACGGGATTTGTTTTTTGCTTCTTAGTTTTTGACCTGGTTGGTCTTTGCCTCCAACGCACCTATCTATTGTCGTCAGGTGTGCGGAGTTTAATTGTTAATTGATGCATAATTTGAATTAAATAAAATCCTCTAAAGTGAAGTTTATTTAAACGTGGGGGGGAAATATTGAATGCATCTTTAAAACCTAAAAAAAAAATCATAATGACTTCACATTATTTGACTTTTTTCTAAATATTCTATATCGAAAAATTCTAACAATTGAAGTGAGTTTTGAACTGGCAAAAAACAAAAAATAAAATGTAACAAAAAAATGTTTAAAAAAAAATCCCCAGTACAATCTAATTATTAGTGATTATCAGATTAAATAAACAGTCAGCAAGCCTCGCGCACTTTTTACATATTTTACATCATCCACAAACAGTTATCCAACCTGAGAGGCGTCGTCGCGATGCCCATGTCCATGATTATGTTCCACGCCGTCGACCTCCACCTCAAGCACCCCTGCCATCTTCTACGTTTACAATCCGACTGTTCAAGACACTTCCGGGTTACATGCAACCTTTTACTTCTTCTTCGGGATTTAACGCCAGCTTGCATTCAAAGGCGTTGTACTACTGCCATCTTCCGGATTTATTTTCCTGTAAAGTCAATCACATTGGAGCAGGTAGATATAATAAGGCTTGTTTGAGATGCATCTCGACTCGCCTGAAATGTAGACGAGTGCAGGCGGCTGCAGTGAGGGGAGTGAAATAAGTGCAGTCAAGACGGACAGTTCTGGGGCCTCATTTATAACCGTTGCGTACGCACAAAACCTGCCATGAAAAAGGCATACGCCACTTCCTAAGTAAAAGGTGGGATTTATAAAAAACAAACTTGACGGGAAATGCACGCAAACTCTGACTTGTACGGACTTTTTTTCCTGGAGAAAGAAAAGTAATGAAGTAAACAACGATTTTAAACTGTTTTCATTTCATCATATACATTTACATAAAATATTCCACTCCCATTAATGGAGATAAGCACTGAAATTACATAAAGTCATTATGCAGAAATTAAACCAAAATTATATGAATTTAGACATAGCCTATTTGTAGTGGATTTGCTTGATTAGGCTACTTTTCCTGTGGTTATGTTTTAATGACAGCGAGGAGTGCTACAGGTGCACAATAATTTATCTTTAAATTAAACTGCACATCTCATGTTATAAGAAAATATTTTTAGCGAGAACAATTATCAATGATGCGCACTGTACTTCGATATTGTTGCGGACACTGCTGGATTCGGTGGTCCGGTTTGAATAGGACCAATGATAATAGCTTACTGTACAACCACAGCTGCACGGAGGTGTTGATGTCGTGTTAAGGCATCCACACAACATTATGAAAAATACCACTGTATTTGAAGGATACAACTTGAAGAAAACGGTAAGATTTGCACGTTTCCTTTTTAAAATAATTTGTCAGTGTCAGATAATTGTATTTACACTGCAATAAATATAGGCCTATATTTTTTCCACTAAAAATAGCTAAAAGATGTTCACCTTATCAGCAAAACTGCATTAATTTAATTTAATTTGAATTTTTTTAAATAATTGAAATATTATTGAGCCAGTGGAAATTAATGAGATCAACTCTATTATAAATTATTTTTCTGAGAACTATTTTAAACAGTTTTTAATAGATATTTTGATATATTTATTCTAAAACATAACAAGGATACCGGATGATTTTTAGCAATAAAAATTAATGTGCATGGCACAAATGGCATTTATAGTCCGTATCTCATATTTCCTTAATATCTTGTACCTTTGATGCACTCATGCCACCTCTGAGCCTCATTAAACGTCTGAAAATGTACCTACAAGCCACTTTTGTGTTCTTCTGTGCCACCTCTGTAGTACAAATTAATTTTTAATTTCATATGATTGGTAACTTATTTGTCTTATTCTACTTATTATTATATTGTTTTAAATAGAAATTTTAAAAAGCATATAAACATAAATTTTTTAATTTGACCGATGAAAATTATGCCATTACAAAGGTAAAAAGAAAATACCCCTGTAAGTCACTTTAAGGAGTTAAATGTCACCTCATATTAGGAAGGATAATTTTTTATCAGAATTTGATTACATTGATCAGAAGGTGCTCCTAAATTTTTTAAATTAGGAGGACAAGAGCTCATAAAAATTTGTGCTATTGATTGTCATTAATTTATTTGTTCTTATTTTATTACTTAATATTTACTTGTCATTTTAGTTCAAATAAATTCAATTCTGAGTGCACCTGATTCTTGGGTGGGGAGGGGAGGGGGCGTGGCGTGGTCCATGAGAAATAGTCCTGCCA
>NW_015623462.1:25447-25728 GCF_001515625.1 Sinocyclocheilus rhinocerous | reverse complement strand
GGGTTTGGCTGAGGAAAAATTTTCAGTCAAAAGATTTTTTTTTGCTTTAACCCCTGTTAACAATGTAAACAACTCTGAATGCATGAAACAGCATTGTACCCCTCCCCCCAAGCAGAAAGTTGATGGTTTCAAGGTTTTGGACTTGCGATCACGTTCTTCCGGGTTTGAAGAGTGATGAGTTCCAAAGATGTTCTGACTTGATGGTGACTGGGAGTTTCTTCTCAGTGGAAAGTGAAAAAGAGCTAAGAGAGACATCAGCTGAGATCCTAGGATCTTTGGTG
>NW_015623462.1:24284-25318 GCF_001515625.1 Sinocyclocheilus rhinocerous | reverse complement strand
TAATTCCCCCCTTTCGAACGTTGTTGTCCATCCAATAGACAACAGTGAGCGACATCAAAGGTGCAGAACGATCAGACACGCACCTGCCACTCATGGCTGGGAGACAGTGGTGGCACTCTGGCTGTTGGTTGGCTCCAGGAGTGGTTGTGGTGCTGTCAGGCGGTGTGCTGTGGTGATGTAGGCTGTGGCAAGGTGCGGGTCCTCGAGCTTATGCAGCAGGTGTCAAGGCTGTGTCACCTGTCATCCTAGTAATGGTGGCAGGAGGGCAGCAGGTGGTTGTTAGCTCTCTGTTCTGCACAAATGTCACCAGAAGTCTAATGTTTGTGGTGTCGCTTTGCTCTTGTGGCGGCACCGACTTTGGCACCTGTGTGAAGGGTGTGGAGGAGGATGTTGTGGGGGACTGTCGTTGGACAGCAGGATGAGAATGGCCTTTTCCATGGTTTCTGCCAGTGGTTGGTCTGGGACTTGGGTCTGTTGTCATGGTGATGGCTCTGTCCTCCGCTGGCTAGTGGCTTTTTGTAGAAGGGCCTTGCATTGTGGCAATGCTAGGTGCCTTCTGGTGCCTGCTTTGGATTCTGGGTTGGGAAGTTTAGAATCAGTGGGGTCTTACAAACACCTTTAGTGGAGGCCTTGTGCTTGTTAAAGGCCTTCTGTGTCAGAAGACTGGTGATTTCCTTCTGTTGCACCATTCTGTGAAGGTTCCTTGCATCCGTTCTGTGCTTTCTCTTGTTGAGCAGGTGTCAGTTCCCTGTAGAACTCTGTGACTTGCAGGTTCAGTTCATTTACCTCCTGTCTGAGGCCCGTGAGGCTGTGGGCCAAGGAGAGGATGATGGTGGTCAGATCCTGGTGGTTCAGGCTGGGTGTCAGGTGTCCACTTTTGTCGCAGTCTTGCTGTTCCTTTCTCTGCCATTGCAGGTCGTTGGCTGCTTTGGGCTGAAGGATGTCCATCACAGTGTTCTGCTGGGTTTCCAGGTGGTCCTGGTGAGCTGGCAGGGCTGGATGTCTGTGGAATGTCTGCGACATACTGGCACACT
>NW_015623462.1:21584-24169 GCF_001515625.1 Sinocyclocheilus rhinocerous | reverse complement strand
CTAGTGAGGTAGGGTGCTATGTTTTTGTGTTCGTGAACACAAAGAGAGAGTTTTGAGTAACTTTGTTGATGGGGCTGTAAGCAGGGGTCAGCTGATGACTGGCTATACATGAGGTCAGACTATTACTCAAAGCACCGATGGTTCACAGGTTTGGTCACTATGAAGGTATCAAATAAAACAAAACTGAAATAAAATCAGAAAGAGACAGAGGGAGGAGGAAGGGCTTTCCTTATTTAGTTTAAGCTAGAAGATATGACTAAGCAGTTGTCACTTGTGGTCATAAACCTAGGGAGACTGTTAGCTAAGCTTGCAGGGATACATCAAACACCTCAAGGTATATAAACAGAAGCAATTGGAAGTGTTTCTAGTCTTCTCAGGGCCTATAGCATAATGAATGGCAACTGTACCTTATGTAATAGGCATCGTGCTGAGAAGTATGGGTATAGCAGAGACAGGAATTAGGGCTACTAATAACCTGTACGGCTCATTAAGGATACAACAGCTGCTAGAACTGCTATAATCCTATACCGAAAGGGAAGATGGTGATGGTCAAACAAACTAAAATAAGGTAAAAGTAAAACGAAAAGGTCCTAATAGCTGTAGGAAACTAAAAGGTAATAAAAGAAAATAAATAAATTGATTTAATTAAATCTCAGTTTTAATTAAAATCAACTTAGCTGAATTGGTACATTCAAGCTAAACAAAGGTAAATTAATGAAAATAAAATCAAAGAGAGGCAGAATGAAGTAAAAATAAAAATAATACAAATAAAACCAAAGTATGTGGGGATGTGGGGACCTAACTGAATCCAAAGAGAAGGTGATAGCATAAACAGGAAGTGAAACCAGGAGTGAGGGGAGAGAGAGAGAGAGTGAGAGGAGTGGTTTGAAAGTTACACTTTACACACACCTATCTAAGTGTTAGTCAGATGCTAACAGCTAGCAGTTGAGGTAAAGGGCTTAGCTTAGCCTGTATGGCTGCTAAAGACAAAGGTCTGTAATGTGTGTGCTGTTATCAGATTGAACCGGAAGAGCCTGCTCGCATCTCCCGGGGTCAGACGTTGCTAAGAAACCGATGCAAGCTTACAACACGCGCAAATGGAGCAGAACTTGCGCTGCTGTAAATATGCATGGGAAACTTAAGCGCAGTCAGTTATGAACATTCACTTCACAGACAATGGTGTATTACTAGTTAGCTAGGCTAGAATTACACCATTAATTCGCTATTCAATTGCATCACCTTAATGACTACAATGATACGCGATAGATACAAGAAGGCCTTAATTTAGGGAGATGAGGAACATCGCTCAAATTACTATTAAAAGTAAATATACTGCAGTGAGATTTCTTCGTTGCCCAGATTTAATATCACTGCCAGTGGGATTTCTTTGCCACGCAGATTAATTCATGCCGCTAATCTGAGATTTCTTCGTCAGATTTAAGACTTATACATTTAAAACTGAAAGTGGGGATTTCTTCGCCCAATAACAGATTAATTTATTCTGGTACCATTTATATGGGCTGCTAATCTGAGATTTCTTCGTCAGATAAGGCTTACGCTCTACTAACAACAGAAATTAGGATTTCTTCTCTATAATCAGGTTAGTTTTTTATCGTATGATTTAAACGCATTATAGCACTGAAAACTTTCTTCTACTCGTAGGAAGGCACATTCAAGCTATAGTTTATCTGAGTTTATCAGAAGCTGGTATGCATGTGTAAGACGTTAAAGGGGTCATAGGATGCTACATGCACTTCCACGATAGTTTGATTGGCAGTAGCGTTTCAGCACAGACTGGACTGGTGTCTTACCTTAGCTCCGCCCTGAGTGAGCTGTCATCAGTCCGCCATTGTTTCACCGCTTGAGCAGATGTAGACAAGAATGACTTGGATGTTGTAATAATGAACATAGCAGTCCTCATTTACTCCCGACATCTGAGCCGCTGAACTCGCAGTTGATTATTTGTTTCTGAAGGGAATGCGCCCCCGATCTACATAAATGCATCTATGTTCGCGCAAATCACTCATGATCCAGAAAATCACTCATGATCTTCTACAGAAGAAGTGAGTATAATGTTTTGTAATGAATCTTTGCAAATCACCTTTCCTAATAATGTGCTAATTAGCAAGTTTCACGATGAATGCGGCTAAAGTAAACAGTCTCTCTGAGAGCAGCTTGGAAGAGAGGGGCGGGGTCAGCAGAGCTCATTAACATTTAAAGGAAAATGCTACAAAACGGCTTGCTCTGAAAAGAGCTGGGTGTTTTTTTTACACTACCATTGAGAAATTTTTACCAAACTATGTTACAGACTTTTCATTAAGACCCTAAAGAATCATATCAACTTGTGAAAAATGGGCATCCTATGACCCCTTTAATAAAATTTATCAGACAAACACACAAGTTTGATACTGAGTCCGCTTGCAAATAATGTTTAAACGATCGCCACCGTTCTCCACCAATTATGTAGCAAATTATCTCAAAAGGGAAATGTATATAAATAATTACAGTTAATTATGATTAATTACAATTATTTATATCAGCTGCCAGTAGTAACTGTAGCAGAATTAAATTGCCATCAACCAATC
>NW_015623462.1:19355-21295 GCF_001515625.1 Sinocyclocheilus rhinocerous | reverse complement strand
TGTAGCAAATTAGCTCAAAAGGGAAATGTATATAAATAATTACAGTTAATTATGATTAATTACAATTATTTATATCAGCTGCCAGTAGTAACTGTAGCAGAATTAAATTGCCATCAACCAATCTGTTCGTCCAGCGAACATTCAGTGTAAGTTCATATCAACTCTAGGAAAGAATATTTCCGTGGCCACAGAAAATACTTTCATACAGTATTAATGCATTAGAGCATGTAGTAAGGATCAAAATCGTTGTCACGTGTATGTTCCGGTTTTCCTTATTTGGTCTTTCCTGTTCCTGTCCTCATTGTGTGAATGCGTTTCCAGCTGTGTTTAATTAATGAGATCATTTGCTCCCAAGTGTGTCCCATTGGTGTCTGTTCATTTAAACCCTGTGTTTCCCATTGTTTCCTATCTGCTGTTAAATGTCTTCTGTGAGTTCCTGGGTTTTCCCCGTTGCTGATTCCATTAAATTCCATGTTGAAGTATTCTCCTGCGTCTCCTCGTTCCCTCCTCCCCGAGTGACCGTGACAGAACAGCAGACCCAAACTGAAAGTGAGCGGCGCCTCTTCTCCCGATGTTTATTTTCCGGTTTTTCAAATTGTTTTTGTTTTCCGTTTGTTTTTCCCCCCGAGATTAAAGAGGAACGAGGCAAGCCCCGACCCTGTCAGCTACGCGAGGGCGTTCGTGCCACTCGCCCTCGCTAGCTCCCTCGAGGGGGAAACCCTCGTAACGCTGTTCCGAATCGGGATTACTTACCACCACCCTGTGGAGCTCCCAGACACCACCAACCTCGACTGGAAGGAGGCAGTCATCCGGTGTCTGGAGAGCCTCTGATCATGATTCGGGACCCCTCCGCCGGCCGTTCCTCAGTCAAGCCTGCCGGCCACGGCTTTCTCCAGCCCACCGGCCGTTCCGAAGTCTAGTTCCGAAGTTCCTGTGGCAAGCCCGCCGGCCATTCCTGTGGCAAGCCCGCCGGCCGTTCCGAAGTTCCTGTGGCAAGCCCGCCGGCCGTTTCTGTGGCAAGCCCCTGGCCACTCCAAAGTCAAGCCCGTCGGTCGTGGCTCACTCCCGCCCAGAGCTCGCTCCAATGTCGGCTCCAGCCCCAGAGCTCGCTCCAGTGTCTGCTCCAGCCCCAGAGCTCGCTCCAGTGTCGGCTCCAGCCCCAGAGCTTGCTCCAGTGTCGGCTCCCTCCAGTGCCAGCACCTCGTAAGCGCTTCCCAGATCCCCACTTAAGCCCAGGGAGGGCTCCAGATCCCCAGTTAATCCCAGGGAGGGCTCCTGATTCCTCGTTTAGCCCAGGAAGGGCTCCTGATCCCCAGTTAAGCCCAGGAAGGGCTCCTGATTCCTCGTTTAGCCCAGGGAGGGCTCCTGATTCCCAGTTAAGCCCAGGGAGGGCTCCTGATTCCTCGTTTAGCCCAGGACGGGCTCCTGATCCCCAGTGCAGCCCAGGAAGGACTCGGGATCTCCAGTTAAGCCCAGGGAGGGCTCCAGCCAGTTCAGCCGCTCCAGTGTCGGCTCCAGCCCCAGAGCTCGCTCCGGTCCCAGCTCCTCGAAAGCGCTTTGCTGTGCCTGCTCCTCCAGGGCACCCTCCAGTGCCAGCGCCACGTGAGGGCTCCTGATCCCCCGTTGAGCCCAGGGAGGGCTCCAGATCCCCAGTTAAGTCCAGGGAGGGCTCCAGATCCCCAGTTAAGCCCAGGAAGGTCTCCAGATCCCCAGTTAAGGCCAGGGAGGGCTCCAGTTCCCGAGTATAGCCCACGGAGAGCTCCTGTTTCCGAGTTTAGTCCAGTGAGGGCTCCTGTCCCCGAGTTTAGCCCAGTGAGGGCTCCTGTCCCTGTGCTTAGCCCAAGGAGGGCTCCAGTCCCTGAATCCCCTCCAGAGCGCCCTCAAGTGCCCGCTCCTCCAGAGCACCCTCCAGAGCGCCCCCCAGGATTCCTAGTTTTCCC
>NW_015623462.1:18657-19315 GCF_001515625.1 Sinocyclocheilus rhinocerous | reverse complement strand
TCCGGGAGGGGGGCGATCTGTCACATGTATGTTCCTGTTTTCCTTATTTGGTCTTTCCTGTTCCTGTCCTCGTTGTGTGAATGCATTTCCAGCTGTGTTTAATTAATTAGTTCATTTGCTCCCAAGTGTGTCCCATTGGACTGTGTGTTCATTTAAACCCTGTGTTTCCCAGTGTTTCCCGTCTGCTGTTAAATGTCTTCTGTAAGTTCCTGTGTTTTCCCCGTTGCTGATTCCATTAAATTCCATGTTGAAGTATTCTCCTGCGTCTCCTCGTTCCCTCCTCCCCAAGTGACCGTGACAATCGTAAAGGGACAACTACTTTGCAAGGCAGAAACAGAAACTCATGTAATTTGTGCACAAGAGTTTTATTAACTAAAGACGAACACAAACTAGTCTAACAAACAAACATACATACACTCACGCATGCATACAAAAGGGGACCTAAAGTGGATGAACGAAGCCATTAGAGAAACCAGAGAATGCAGTTATGGAAAATGAGTCAGAACCACCTGAGTTAAAAACCATCAGTGCCGTTTTACAACGGGGTCTACCGCTTATATTAAACCTCTGTTTCGTTTAGTTAAATGTACGATACTTGCATTGCCTTGGTCGTTGAACGAGTGTCCGGATGCAGTCTCGGATTAAAGTCTTGATGGTT
>NW_015623462.1:16082-17891 GCF_001515625.1 Sinocyclocheilus rhinocerous | reverse complement strand
GTATTTCGCATATGTAATTCGATTGGGTGTTGATGCACAAACTAGTAAAGATTCTTAGAACATGAATATGTTGCATAGGTATCAACATGTAATATGCACTCTATTAGATCATCTGAAGACGAAGTCATAGAGACCAAACATGATGTAGGTGAGGTTATATTAACTAGTGATCTATCATAACATGCCTGACAGTATAATGTAATAGCCACTCTGGCATCAGTATCAAAGCAGAATTCAACACTGTAAAGGAGTATGGGATCTTCTGTATCCTCTGGGGTGCTGTCAGAATCATTCTTATACCTGCAAAAAATAAATAAATAAAAATCAAAAGATACTTTAAATGTGAAATTAAAACCGCCAGTAGGTGTCAGCAAGTCACTGTTAATAAGTGAGTCATTGCGATTGAACCGAGTCGGTTGATTCATTCAGGAACGAAACAGCGTCATTGCTCAGGGACGCAAAACTGTGCTATATGGTGGCTGTGTTTGGAATTATTTTTGTTGTCAAAATAGAGCAAAAACAGGCAATATGTTGTCTAAAAGTCTCTTAAAGGGGTCATATGATGCGATTTCAATTTTTCCTTTCTCTTTGGAGTGTTACAAGCTCTTGGTGCATAAAGAAGATCTGTAAAGTTGCAAAGACTAAAGTCTCAAATCCAAAGAGATATTCTTTATAAAAGTTAAGAGTCAACCACGCTTACCTAAAACGGCTCATTCTAGTACGCCCCCACATGTCTACATCACAATGTGGGAAGATTTGCATAACACCGCCCAAATGTGCACGCAAAGAAAGAAAGCGTGGTTTCAGGAACAGCAGTAGTGTTGATAAAGCCATGTCAGGGAGACGCTGTGTTTCAGTGCGAAAGCAAAAGCACTTTATTTGGCCTTCCGGAAGTAGATGCAATTAGGAATCATTGGTTAAGATTTAGTTACAACAGAACAGCACAACCCAGATGTTCGAATTAGTGCAACGCATTTTATGGACGACAGTTTTTTGAACCTAGAAGAGTACAAAGCTGGCTGCACAAAAGGCTATTTCTAAAAAAAAAAAAAAAAAGGAGGGTAAATTCCGACTTTGCTATGACAATCTGGCGCTTCTGAATCAGCGACTGTAAGTATGTTTTGTTACTAGTTTAAGTATTTGCTATTGACTGTTCAAATGCAGAGTTTTGCGCAGTGCAGAGTAACGCGTCATGTGTGTGTGTGTGAGGGGAACAGGGTCACATCACAGGAGAGTGAACTGCCTGTCAGAAATCATAGCACGTCAGCTGTCTTAACCGCGGCTTGTGTACTGCATCATCACTGTGTCTGTCACGCGACTCTGTTGCCCTTTCGGGCTTGAACTGATGGTAAAACTAACGACATTATTAACTGTCTTGATATTTACTTTGAAAGCTGAAGCTCGCGATTATGGTAAGGGACTTTACATTTCCAACGCGTGCTTGTGGTGTTCGGCCAATCACAATGCACTGGGTCAGCTGGCCAATCAGAGCAGACTGCGCTTGTCAAAGGAGGGGGCTTTGTAGAAAACGAAGCGTTTGAGAGAGGCGGGGCATAGAGGACCTACAATAATGTACAGTATTTGAAAAATAATGTGTTTTTTGAACATTAAAGCATGTCAACATATTCTGTTACACCAAATACACAAAATAATGATCTTTAAAAAAAGCATCATATGACCCCTTTAAAAAAAATCATACTGATCCCATACTTGTAGTCCATCTGTAGTGACCCGTCTAACTGCCTACAAAAATCTACTACAGCTCCTGTGCTGGAAACAGGCTCATTTTAGGACTGCAGTACCTCTGAC
>NW_015623462.1:14119-14452 GCF_001515625.1 Sinocyclocheilus rhinocerous | reverse complement strand
CGTGTGTATATATATATATATATATATATATATATATGAAAATGCGTATTTTTTAATTAGAGATAACTTATAGATTTAATATGGGATGCTTTTGGTGCTTGACACTTTTTTTTTATTGGTCATTTTGTGTGTTTTACGAGTAAGATAGACTACAAGGTTAAGAAGCTTACTTAAATGTAAAATGTTTTTTTCTCTATTTTGCAATAAAAGACGGCTTCTCTTATTGATCACGTCTCAGGTAGATTGCTATGGAATGCCAAAGCTGACTTAATTAGAAATAAATAAATAAATGTACAAAGAAATGTAAAAAAGCAAATATAAATAAATAAATGT
>NW_015623462.1:11151-14082 GCF_001515625.1 Sinocyclocheilus rhinocerous | reverse complement strand
AATTTGTTATTTTGTTTTCAGAATTGTGATTTGCTTTGCACTTCTCGGCCACCGTAGTTCTCAGTGATTTGCTGGTCTGCTATGGAATGCCAAAGCTGACTTAATTATAAATAAATAAAGAAATGTACAAAGAAATGTAAAAAAGCAAATATAAACAAATAAATATATAAATAAATATACAAATAAAAGTAAAAAAGCAAAAATAAATAATTATTTATAATTTTATTTCCTTATGTATTTTAAATTTTTTTTTACACATTTATTTTTTCTTTTATTTATTTATACATTTATTTATTTCCACTTTTATTTATTTTCACATTTTTGTATTTATTTACGTATTTATTTCCACATTTATTTATTTCTACATTTATTTATTTTCACATTTATTTATTTCTACATTTCTTTGTCCGTAGGGTAATGAGGAGGGCGTGTTAAGCTTTAAGGCCACAGTGACACCTTGTGGTGCCCAAACGAAGTACAAGAAGTGTAGCCTACATGGTGTGGGATTAATGATTTAGATGGGCAATATGGCCAAAATCTTATATCACGGGTTATTATTTCAATTTCACGTGGGGGGTTGTTAAGCGTGCAATCTGTGATCGCATGCATTTGCTGAAGCTCGCGAAAGCGTGCAATCCCTTTCTTATGCTTGCTGTTTTTTTAGGTTTCACTTTCAACACATACAAGGCATGTTTCAAAGATTTGGATAGAAGGAGGCATCAGTTACTGTAGAAGATTTTTCACTCGCCAACAGGTTTTGCGAAATCGCCGACAAATGCCCGAAATCGGAGGAAAATCGGTGCTCGTTCACGCGAGTGACAATCACGCAGTGTGAATTATCAAAGATTAGTAATGACATAGAAAAGACTCTTAAAATGAAAGAGATTATGGCAGTAGTGTACTGTGACATAGAAAAGGCGTATGACACAATATGGAGAGAAGGACTGTTAATTAAAGCAGCAAGGATAGGAATAGATGGTTATATGTATAATTGGCTGTTACAGTTTTTATTTAAAAGAACCTTTGTAGTTCAAGTTGGATTAGGTCAATCTTCGACTTTTGAAGCTGAAAATGGTATCCCACAAGGGAGTGTTGTCAGTCCAATTCTTTTTAATATTATGATTAATTATATTTTTGACAACTTAGGATATGGTGTGGGGTGTGCTCTATATGCTGATGATTGCGTTATTTGGAAGAGAGGTCGAAATGTATCTCACGTGACTGCAAGTATGCAAACAGCTATTAAAAAGGTGGAAAAATGGACTATAGAATGGAGTTTTAAAATGTCAACAAGTAAATCATGTTTTATGTTCAGGGGGCCCATGGCGGAGCAGGGGACTCAGGAGGCCATGGCAGATCCTCCGTGGCCTTGGCTGGCTCGGCCACGGGTATATGGCCCCCCCCAAAAAACATTTTCTTGGGGAAATCTAGGAATCCTGGGGGGCGCTCTGGAGGAGCCGACACTGGAGTGAGCTCTGGGGATCAGGAGTCGACACTGGAGCGAGCACTGGGGATCAGGAGCCGACACTGGAGCGAGCTCTGGGGATCAGGAGCCGACACTGGAGCAAGCTCTGGGGATCAGGAGCCCTCCCTGGGCTTAACTGGGGATCAGGAGCCCTCCCTGGGCTTGACTGGGGATCAGAAGCCCTCCCTGGGCTAGACGGGGAATCTGGAGCCCTCCCTGGGCTTGACGGGGGATCTGGAGCCCTCCGTGGGCTATACTCGGGAACAGGAGCCCTCGGGGATCAGGAGCCCTCCCTAGGCTTGACTGGGGATCAGAAGCCCTCCCTGGGCTAGACGGGGAATCTGGAGCCCTCCCTGGGCTTGACGGGGGAACAGGAGCCCTTCCTGGGCTATACTCGGGAACAGGAGCCCTCACTGGGCCGAACTGGGGATCAGGAGCCCTTCCTGGGCCTAACTCGGGATCAGGAGCCCTCCGTGGGCTATACTCTGGAACAGGAGCCCTTCCTGGGCTGAACTGGGGATCGGGTTAGCGCTAACGTGGTGCTGGCACTGGAGGGTGCTCTGGAAGAGCAGGCACAGCAAAGCGCTTTCGAGGAGCTGGTACTGGAGTGAGTATTGGGACTGGAGCAGACACTGGAGAGAGCTCTGGGGCTGGAGTCGACACGGGAGCGAGCTCTGGGGCTGGAGCCGACACTGGAGCGAACACTGGAAGGCGCTTACGAGAAGCAGGCACTGGGGCTGGAACCAACACTGGAGCCTCATGAACTCATGGAGGGCTTGCCATATTAATGTTCGTTGGGCTTGCCATATTAACGGCAGGTGAACTAGAGTAGGCCGCAGACGGCGGGCTGGTTCTGGCTCGGGGCAGGACGCTCTCCAGACAATGGAGGATTCCTTCCCTCCAGCTCATGGAGCGAGCTCTGGGGATCAGGAGCCGACACTGGAGCGAGCTCTGGGGATCAGGAGCCCTCACTAGGCTTGCTATACTCGGGAACAGGAGCCCTCACTGGGCCGAACTGGGAATCAGGAGCCCTACGTGGGCTATACTCTGGAACAGGAGCCCTTCCTGGGACTGGAGGGTGCTCTGGAGGAGCAGGCAAAGCAAAGCGCTTTCGAGGAGCTGGCACTGGAGTGAGTATTGGGACTGGAGCGAGCTCTGGGGCTGGAGCCGACACTGGAGCGAGCTCTGGGGATCAGGAGCCCGTGGTGCTGGCACTGGAGGGTGCTCTGGAGGAGCAGGCACAGCAAAGCGCTTTCAAGGAGCTGGCACTGGAGTGAGTTTTGGGACTGGAGCCGACACTGGGGTGAGCTCTGGGGCTGGAGCCGACACTGGAGCGAGCTCTGGAAGGTGCTTACGAGGAGCAGGCACTGGGACTGGAACCGACACTGGGGCCTCATGAGGGCTTGCCATATTAATGTTCGTTGGGCTTGCCATATTAACGGCCGGTGAACTAGAGTAGGATGCGG
>NW_015623462.1:5295-11132 GCF_001515625.1 Sinocyclocheilus rhinocerous | reverse complement strand
ACTGGAGCGAGCTCTGGGGCTGGAGCCGACACTGGAGCGAGCTCTGGAAGGTGCTTACGAGGAGCAGGCACTGGGACTGGAACCGACACTGGGGCCTCATGAGGGCTTGCCATATTAATGTTCGTTGGGCTTGCCATATTAACGGCCGGTGAACTAGAGTAGGCTGCGGATGGTTCTGGCTCGGAACAGAACAGGGAATTAATGGTGGCGTCATCGAGGGCCGTAGCCGTGGCGAGCCTGCAGAACTCCCAGAAATACTCGACAAAGGGGAGATCTAGGCGAGCTGAGGCGGAGAACAGAGCGGCAATTTCCATAGCCGCGGGGAAAACAAGGAAACAAGGAGTCGCCGCTCACTTTTTGTGTGGTCTGGAATTCTGTCACGGGTTGCTACTGTGAGGAGCACGGAACGAGGAGACCAGGAGTACAAAACAAAGGGGTTTAAAATTCTCTTCAGGGAATCACATGTAGCACAAGGAGGGGACATAAACAATTCCCGACAAAGAAACTCAGAATGGGACTCACTATAAATACACAGACACCAATGGGACACACCTGGGAGAAAATTAACTAATTAAACAAACACAGCTGGAACCAAATTCATACAACGAGGACAGGAACAGGAAGGACCAAATAAGGAAAACAGGAACTAAACGGGAACATACACGTGACACCAACAGACACTGAGTTGGTATTATATGGTAAACCTTTAGAAAGAGTTCATGTTTTTAAGTATCTGGGAATTTGGTTAGATGAAAGTTATACTTGGAAGAAACATATTGAAGAAACAGATAAAAAATGCAGGAACATTTTAAATGTGATGAGATCAGTTGCTGGAAAAGAGTGGGGAGCAGATAGAGAAACTATGTTAACAATATATCAAGCCCTGATTAGATCTATACTTGACTATGGATGTATGGTGTATGATGCAGCATCAGCAACATTGTTAAGGAGATTAGATAGAATACAATACAGAGCACTCAGGATATGTCTAGGAGCAACTAAAACAACTCCAGTCAATGCACTATTAGTAGAGGCAAATGAAATGCCATTAAGATTATGTAGAGTAAAATTGTCCCTAGTATATTGGACATCAATGAAGAGTCATGCTGGAGAACATATTTCTAAAGATGTATTGAATAATTGTTGGGAATATACAAAGGAAAAAGGAAAGGGTTTTGGATGGAATATTAATCAACTAGCAGAAAGATATCAGATTGCAAATATAGAATGTAGTATGTCTCCAGTATGGGGCGAGGTACCAGCTTGGTTAATTCCTGAAGTTAAAATTGATTTGGAAATACTAGACAAGAAAAGGGACTGGGAGGAAATGGGTAATATCAAATATATGGTGAATAGACATTTACAGCAAAGATTTTATGCGAGTACGCATATTTATACAGATGGATCAAAAGACCCAAATATAGGGCTTGCAGGAATAGGAGTTTTTATCCCGGACTTGAATGTATCAATAACTAAAAGAGTATCATCTAAGCTATCAATATATGCTATTGAAATGGTCACTATCATAATAGGATTGATGTGGATTGAAGAGGTAAGACCAGACAGAGTAGTGATATGCTCTGATTCTGCTTCTGTGTTAACATCGTTGTCCACCCATCATTCATGTAGAGAAGACTTATTAAGTGAAATATTGACATTATTATGGCGTGTACAAAGAAAAGGTGTATTAGTCGGTTTCTGCTGGGTGCCAGCACATGTGGGCATATTGGGAAATGAAACAGCTGATAAATTGGCAAAAGATGCTTTAAAAAAGCAAGAAGTAGATGTTAATGTTGCTTTAAGTAAAGGTGAAGTCAAAACTATAATTATGGAAAATATTCTAAAGGATAATCACACGTAGCACAAGGAGGGGACATAAACAATTCCCGACAAAGAAACTCAGAATGGGACTCACTATAAATACACAGACACCAATGGGACACACCTGGGAGAAAATTAACTAATTAAACAAACACAGCTGGAACCAAATTCATACAACGAGGACAGGAACAGGAAGGACCAAATAAGGAAAACAGGAACTAAACGGGAACATACACGTGACACCAACAGACACTGAGTTGGTATTATATGGTAAACCTTTAGAAAGAGTTCATGTTTTTAAGTATCTGGGAATTTGGTTAGATGAAAGTTATACTTGGAAGAAACATATTGAAGAAACAGATAAAAAATGCAGGAACATTTTAAATGTGATGAGATCAGTTGCTGGAAAAGAGTGGGGAGCAGATAGAGAAACTATGTTAACAATATATCAAGCCCTGATTAGATCTATACTTGACTATGGATGTATGGTGTATGATGCAGCATCAGCAACATTGTTAAGGAGATTAGATAGAATACAATACAGAGCACTCAGGATATGTCTAGGAGCAACTAAAACAACTCCAGTCAATGCACTATTAGTAGAGGCAAATTAAATGCCATTAAGTTTACGTAGAGTAAAATTGTCCCTAGTATATTGGACATCAGTGAAGAGTCATGCTGGAGAACATATTTCTAAAGATGTATTGAATACTTGTTGGGAATATACAAAGGAAAAAGGGAAGGGTTTTGGATGGAATATTATCCCTCTCCATTCGATTGTCCCAATCTTCCGATGTCACCATTTTAAGAGGTGTGACATTTTAAGAGGTGCCCGAGAAAGCTTATCCGCTGTAACCAACTGTTTCCCTGGAACATATTCAATGGAGTAATCGAATCTGAGAAGTCTCAAACGAAAACGCAGAATTCTGGGAGGAATATCATCCAATGCTCTGGATCCTAATAGAGAAATCAATGGTTTATGGTCAGTTTCGATATCAAATCTCAGTCCCAGCAAGTATGAATTAAGTCTATCACATGCCCATGTCACGGCCAATGCCTCTTTTTCAATCTGGACATATCTTGATTCTGCAGATGTCAAACTTCTTGATATATAAACAACTGGTTTCCACTTTCCATCATCTTGTTCTTGCATTAAGACTGCTCCAAGACCATATGAAGAAGCATCTGCAGACACCAACGTTTTTTGATTTGGGGTATATTTTATATTTTATTCTCAGGTTCTGGTAGGTTGATAACAGCATGGATTTTTTCAGGGTCAGGTTCTATTCCTTCTTCACTTACAATATGACCCAAGAATTTTACTTTTGGCACACCGAAGACACATTTTTCATTGAGAGTCAAAACAGTTTTCTCAAACTTCTTTAACACCTCTATCAACCTTTCCTCATGTTCCTTCTTGTTTTCCCCAAACACAAGTATATCATCTGCATGACAGACTGTCCCAGGAATTCCTGCAATCATCTGAGAAATTCTCAACTGAAAATATTCTGGAGCTGAGGAAATCCCAAAGGGAAGACGTTGAAAACAATAACGTCCAAATGGGGTGATAAAGGTAGTCAAAGGCTCAGATTCTTTGTGTAAAGGGATTTGCCAAAAGCCAGATGTAGCATCTAACTTTGAGAAAATGGAAGCACCTTTCAGCTGTGCTAATGTGTCATCGACAGCTGGAAGTATATGTCTCTCAAGACAAACACTCATTTAACTTAGTCAGATCTACACAAATTCGAACATTACCATTGGGCTTTGGAACCACCACCATCCCAGCACACCAGTCAGTCGGTTCTTCTATCCTTTGGATCACTCCTTCTGACTCCATTCTTTGCAAGTCTGCTCTCACTTTTTCCAGCAACGGTAATGGCACACGTCGCGGCACAGAGAGGGCATAGGGTCGAGCTCCATCTGCCAATTTAATCTTATAACTTCCTTGTAACTGCCCAAGTCCTGTAAAAACACTGGGAAACATATCTTTATATTGGAAGCCAGCATCTTGCACTTCGGCAACTTGTTGTATTAGCTGAAGCTCTTGAATAGCTGGAAGACCCAATAATGGCATGACTAGATCTAATATAACGTACAATTCTTGTTTTATTTTATTTTCCCCTTTTTTAATTTCTGCCTCAAATGTGTCTAAGACTTTCAGTGGAGATTTGTTAGGACCACAAATTCTTTTTTTCGACACTTTAAGTAATCCAGCTCTACTTTCAGAGTAAACAGATTCAGGAATAGCTGACACCGCTGCTCCAGTATCGAGTTTAAAAGACATGGCTTGTTTATTAAATTCCAACTCTTGAATCCAGAACTCTGCTTTTTGGTCTGTGTTTATTTCTCCCATGAATACAACTTCCTCCTCTGGCAAATCTCCTTCATGGACTCTTTCCAACATTTCTTGTCTCATTTTCTTTGGGATTAATACACAATCTCCTTCCACAATAGTCTCGACTCTCTTTCCGGTCTGACACATGTATGCGAAATGTCCCTTTTTTTTTTACATTGCCTACATTCAGCCTCTCTAGCTGGGCAAAATTTCCATGAATGAGCTTCCCTTCCACATCTTTTACAAACATTTTGAGGCATTTTCTCTGTCACCCACTTAGACGTTTTTTTTTAATAACTCTGTTGCTTAGACCTTCTTGCGGCCATTACAGAATCCACATTGAAAGATCTTTGCTCAGAAATTTCAATTTGCCTTATCAACGGTTGCTGTTTTTTCACTTCCTCTTGTTGTCTGACTTGTGTTATCGTTTTTGCCAAAGTTAATTCTGGATCCAATTGCAATCTTTCAGACAATTTGGAATCTCTAATGCCAACAACAATTCGATCTCGGATCATTTCCTCTTCTAATGCTCCGTATTTACAATGTTGTGTCAATTTATGCACATCAGTAATAAAACTTTCTGCTGACTCTCCCGGCTGTTGACATTGGCTATTAAACTTTGCCCGTTCACAGATGACATTATACTTGCTGATAAAAATGACTCTCAAATGCCGCTTTTACAGTTTCATATTCTTTTTGTTGCCGCTCCGACAAGGCTAAAGTGTTCAGGACATTGTCACTCTTCTCTCCCATAATATAAAGTAACGAGTTTACCTGGTAAACTTCTTCTTTGCCGGCGAGGCCCGAGGCCAGTCTGAACCTTTCGAAGCGTCTTATCCATTGCGCCCATGAATTCAGTTCATGAAAATAAAAGTTCCCCGGAGCAGTCAGAGAAAATACTTGATCCATTGTCACCACTTCTGACACCATGTAGAAACCATTGTTTAGTTGCAGCAGATGCCAATCAAACAAAGAGGCAGACAGAGGGCATTGCAGTACGTTTGTCTTTTACTCTCCCCCTTCTATTCCAGTCTCTCACATTTACATACATTCGCATACCGCCATCTAGTGGCTATACATATTTAATTCCTATCACAACAAAAAGAGTTTCAAATTTATGGAGAAATTTTTTTTTTTTTCTTATCGCCCCCCCCTTTTTTTGTTATGTTCATAAGTCATTTTGACGATAATAGATAACATGACTGCACAACAGCAACGTACTGTAGGTGGCGCTATACATTTAGATTGTTATGCGCCAAAAACACTAAAGAAGAAGAAGATGCGTCCAAATACCATGCGTCATCTTCAGCGGCAGTGACGTCAACAGCGAGGCTCAGTTCGCCCAGTTCACCTGATGCGCTTACACCTTCAAACAGGTAAAGGCAACAATCTTTTTTTTAATGAGATCTCGTGGTTAACGGTATTATTTTAATTATTTCAGTGTTTCTGCATCAGGTTACATGGGGTCATGTGTTAAAATGGCAGCGTATGTGTTCAAATTATGGAACAGTGGGCTGCTCAGTTAGCACAGCTGCTAAAGATAGCCTACCATTGACATCAGCCTAAGCTAACGTCTACTGTATATAGACCTGTTGCATTTTGAAATAAATAAATAAATAAAACCGTTTTTAATCATGTTGTGACATGGGTCTTCAGCTTTTAGACATGGCTGATGACAGCA
>NW_015623462.1:1358-3595 GCF_001515625.1 Sinocyclocheilus rhinocerous | reverse complement strand
AAAATGACTCTCAAATGCCGCTTTTACAGTTTCATATTCTTTTTGTTGCCGCTCCGACAAGGCTAAAGTGTTCAGGACATTGTCACTCTTCTCTCCCATAATATAAAGTAACGAGTTTACCTGGTAAACTTCTTCTTTGCCGGCGAGGCCCGAGGCCAGTCTGAACCTTTCGAAGCGTCTTATCCATTGCGCCCATGAATTCAGTTCATGAAAATAAAAGTTCCCCGGAGCAGTCAGAGAAAATACTTGATCCATTGTCACCACTTCTGACACCATGTAGAAACCATTGTTTAGTTGCAGCAGATGCCAATCAAACAAAGAGTCAGACAGGAGAGCATTGCAGTAAGTTTGTCTTTTACTCCCTCCCTTCTACTCCAGTCTCTCACATTTACATACATTCGCATACCGCCATCTAGTGGCTATACATATTTAATTCCTATCACAACAAAAAGAGTTTCAAATTTATGGAGAAATTTTTTTTTTTTTCTTATCGCCCCCCCCTTTTTTTGTTATGTTCATAAGTCATTTTGACGATAATAGATAACATGACTGCACAACAGCAACGTACTGTAGGTGGCGCTATACATTTAGATTGTTATGCGCCAAAAACACTAAAGAAGAAGAAGATGCGTCCAAATACCATGCGTCATCTTCAGCGGCAGTGACGTCAACAGCGAGGCTCAGTTCGCCCAGTTCACCTGATGCGCTAAACAGGTAAAACAGGTAAAGGCAACAATCTTTTTTTTAATGAGATCTCGTGGTTAACGGTATTATTTTAGTGTTTCTGCTGTTTCTGCATCAGGTTACATGGGGTCATGTGTTAAAATGGCAGCGTATGTGTTCAAATTATGGAACAGTGGGCTGCTCAGTTAGCACAGCTGCTAAAGATAGCCTACCATTGACATCAGCCTAAGCTAACGTCTACTGTATATAGACCTGTTGCATTTTGAAATAAATAAATAAATAAAACCGTTTTTAATCATGTGACATGGGTCTTCAGCTTTTAGACATGGCTGATGACAGCACAACAAATCAACCAACCCGGTGTTCCGGTGAATTCAGTTTCCCTGTTTCCCCCTCACAGCGCCTGCGCAACTTCGCAGTGTTGCCAAGTCCGCTGTTTTCCAGCGGTAGTTTTTAGTAGCAATTGGGCGTTTCATTTTTAAATATCCTGGCAACCCTGAAACTTCAGTACTAAAATCATGACGTCATGATTTCGCCCCGGCTAAGCAAGTCAGCTTATGGTGGTTTTGCTGTCTTTCTGCAAGCAACGTGTGTTTTACTCTATACTATTTGTAAAGCACAGTAAACACAATGCTTGCCGCGCTTTTAATACCTTTTTGTGAAGTAATTGTAATTCAATATTTTTTTTATGTCTTGCAGTTACGTCAGATCACATACTCCAGCAGCTCTTTAAAGAAGCCATCTCTTGTAAAAGTCTAGCTCTCTCTCTCTCTCTCTCTCTGCTAGAATTAACAGGGAACTTCAACTCGACTCTCCCAGTGCTGATCTTGAAGAAGCTGTCAGGGAGGCTGAACAAGTCCTTCAAAGGTTCAACCCTTCACAGGTAATGTTGAAGACATTTAGTTATAACTGATTTGCTTTAATGAACGCATCCTTATATTATGTGTTAATCAAATATTTTGGTCACAGATCATTTTTAACACACTGTCTCAACATGTATATGTTTCTCTTCATTTCAGCTGAAAGGGAAGACCAAAGGAAGGACTGTAATGGGATTTGAATTTGAGCATTTTGTGCGAAGACCAAAATGCAACTTATGAGAAGACCAAAAGCTGCAAAGGCAAACACTTCCAATGGTACGTCTTTGTTGGTCTGAGCACTTTGACTGAACTTTACTGCAGAGACATTTTGCACAGCATTTGATGTTTCTTAAACTTTGCTTTACATACCCCACGGCCCCATCAGGAAGAACCCCCAGAAAAGTGTCATGTAGAAGTAGTAATAATTCATACAATTTACCAAGTCTGCAAATTCATATGATATTGCACAAGCATACTCGTACAAAATTCTACGACTTTTACTCCTACTGCTGTCATTGGCCATTGCCTCAACTCTCAAGCAGATTGTGCCTATTGTAAGTAGTCAGAGTGTTTATATCATAAAGTTTATATTAAGTCCATTGTATTCTTTATTAATCTTTACAAATTGGTGCCATCTCTTCTCGTTCTAACAGTACATGATATCTGTCCACACCTCACAGTCTGCCTTTCTTT
>NW_015623462.1:0-975 GCF_001515625.1 Sinocyclocheilus rhinocerous | reverse complement strand
GTGTTAAAAAATGTTAACTCTTATGTTCCTTTCATTTTGTTAAAAATACACACAAAAATCTGCCTATTTCTCTTCATCTTATTCCTTTACTCCCTCACTCACTTACACATTCTTTTATGCTCTGTTGTAAGGTAGAAACTCAGAGTTTGCATGATGGCCTTTTCTCAGACTCTGAATCTGATGTGTACAGATGAACTCAGGAGTCTGCTAGAGTTGCCAGGGAACTTGAGCTTGAAGTATATAATTATAACTGCTTAATTTATATGTTTAAACAACAATAATAATTAAACATGGGGTCAATAAATATTTTCTTGTTTTACAGCTGAAGACCAAAAACGCAAAGAAAATCAGTCACAGCAAGCCGGTCAAACCAGTCCTGATGAATGAGGAATGAACATGGCCTTCTTGTGCACAAACAGAAAAGACAGAGAGCTGAAAAGTTGCACATTTCCATTGGTATGTCTGTATTCAATGCAGTTATGTGTGGTACAGCATTGATGTTGATCTCTCAAAAGACTCAAGTCAGCAGTTATCATTTTTCACATATACATCTTTTTATAGCTGCGAGTATGAGCAAATCAGCTGTGCATCATCTATGGGATTTGGGCAGAAAATGACTGAATATGGTGAGTACTGACACCTGCACCTGTATTCACCAACACCATTTCTCTGGAGTTAATGTTGACTTATTGTTTTGTCTGTTTGTTTGAAGGAGGATGAAGCCAGTTGATGAAGAAATCAATTCAATGGCCACCAAGTGCAGCACTGCTGCCTGAACCCATCAGTTATCTGCTGTGAAGACTGCATTCGCAAACAGCTCTATTACGACAGCTCAGATGTTGTGGCCCATAAAAGTAAACTTCACAACTGAACAACTGCAAGATAGTTGTGGAGGGATTCTTTTGGCCCATACCTCCAACAAGAGTCAACGGTAAGTCCAGAGCAACAATTAGAAATAAAAATACTATATATTGT
>NW_015623461.1:189843-190563 GCF_001515625.1 Sinocyclocheilus rhinocerous | reverse complement strand
GCATTTTATTTTAAAAATGGAGAGCTTCCTTGTACTAAGTAGGCCCGCCCTCTACTAAAGATTTTTCTAGTCAACTAGTCGCACGGTATATTAAATTGATTAATACAATAATATATTAACCATACTTCAGTATAGGCTATAGGCAGACGTATTAGGCTAGAGCTTAAGCTCGCGCATAAAGCAAATGCCTCAAAGCACCGGCAAAGTGATTATGAACGTGTCGGGGGAAAAGAAGACATTTTAATTATTTATTAATAAACTAGTGCTTTCTGAGTCAGTGTCGGGTGCAAAGATGAGGTTGCCGAATGCCGACGCTGACTCGCCATCTCCACATGGACGTGCCTTTAATAGAAATGCACCTTTTCATACGGACTACAAAATTAAAGAATATTACAAAATCGAGTGGGCGAGTTTTCCTTATATTTATTTTATTATTCATATAAAAATTATAATGACCTGTTTTGGTTATATTTACTATTAATTGCATAAGGTGCGCTCAGCAAAAATGACGCGAATATTGATGATTTTCACGCTTAAGTAAAGTAAAAGACCGCTTCTTAAACCAGAGAAGGTGGACATGTTGGTATTCTTGTGTGGAAAAAAAACAAACAAAAAAAACATGCAAGCACTGTCACCGGCATCAAGTTTAGTTTTACTTTTCTTTTTGTTTTGTTTTCATTTTGAAAAGCTTATCTTTGCTGTTTACCTCACGTTATGCTA
>NW_015623461.1:188893-189734 GCF_001515625.1 Sinocyclocheilus rhinocerous | reverse complement strand
TTGCTCGGGCCCCGGGGCTTCAGCCCCGCCTAGCCCAATGGTTAATGCGGCCCTGGTTGTAGTGCAAAAAAAATTTAAAAATACCGTGCTCGTGCAACCAACTGAGAAAGTTAATCGCAAAAGAGCGACCAGTGGGAAGAATGAGTGTGGAGCCCTGAATTTCCCAGCTCCCTCTGTCACTCAGCACCTGCGTTCAAAATTCTCTGGCGCTGCCCCTGGTACATCGATGTATTTTTGAAAAGCCAAAATTAAGTTTGTCCAACTCTAAACCCAGTCCCCAAGTAAATTAGGTTATTAAATAAAAAACTAGCAAAACGAGTTGCGTGGTGTCCCCACCACTTTTCAACGCAAAGTTACGCCACTGGGTGCAGTGTTAATTTCGACATTTTTTTCACCGACGACAATGAGACGATAACGAACTAAAACTCCTTTTGAATGACAAAAACTATGACGTAAATCTATTGACGTTTTCGTCAACGAATAAAAACGAGACGAACATGTTAGGGAGGCACGATTTGGGATGAGATTCATTCAGAACGAATCTGCTGCGTGGCTCGGAGGTTATGCGTACATATGAACCGGCGGGACATAAGCTAAAATACACTTGCTGCTCGTCGCATAAAACGTTCAAAAAATGTCAATATGTGGGAGTAAGAGAAGAGCAGACATATTGATAAATCTGACGACGCAAGAGAGAACTCAATTCGGTCCGGTTTTCTGAGCGCAGAAACTATACACACAAAGCGCGTCTCACAGCGCGCGTGTACTCTTTCGCGTCGCATGAATGGAGAATTACACACAAAATTATACCGAATTGTCCGTTTTGACGAGTATTCACGTA
>NW_015623461.1:186214-188779 GCF_001515625.1 Sinocyclocheilus rhinocerous | reverse complement strand
GGGCTGGTCTGATTTTGGCTGAGATATGGGCATGCATACCCGGACCAGTTTAGGTTGAGTGTTGGGGGTGGGTCTCAGTTTACAATGTGATTAATAGCAGTGACACTTAAACTTAAACATAATATATTTTACCTGCCCTTGTTATGCTATTTTTTAGTGTATTTTTTATTTTAATTTCTATTAATATTTTTCCCTTTTATCCAACATTCTCTTTTTTCTTTAACTACATTTGGAAATTAATGATTTCATTAATATAATGAAACAAGCTTAAAGTGGTTAAGGGAACTTTATAATATCAAAGTTTATTTATAATGAAGCTATAATTGTGAGTTCGCTGACATGCTAGAGTTTAGCTCCAACCATAATCAAGCACACCTGATCCAGCTAATCAAGGTCTTCAGGATCACTAGAAACTTCCAAGCAGGTGTGAGCTGGAGCTGGTTGGAGCTAAACTCTGCAGAGTTGCAGCCCTCCAGGAATTGAGTTTGACGTCTATAGTATTGCGACTGATCTCTTTTTCTTTTTTTTTCAATCAGTGCAAAGAAATGCAAGTACTGGCAGTGCATCAGATGGAGAGATTGAAAAGTTCATCAAAGGTGGCTGCTGCTCACTTTGAACAGAGATGGGGGAAGAACAGAGCGGGCCTGAATGCAAACAAATTCTTCCAAAGGTATGTTCCAGATGTTAACATTTTCCAGAGTTACCATTCATGCTATCAGTCTGAGATTGTCTGAATAATCATACGTGTCATTGTCTGTTCCCCTTTTTGTCTCTCTTTCTGTCAATCTGTCCCTCTTTTAGGGGATGTCCCTCTTTTTTTTCTCTTTTTAAAAAAAAATAAATTCTAATATCACTCATATTTTCTTTGTCATTTTTACACTTGGGGGGGGTAGTATATGGATGTTATGGGGTAGTAGGTGGGGATGCCATGAAAAGAAATGGTGTAAGGGCCAAACCCTTAATCATTTTAAAGGTGATATATTTAGTTGACATGCATAAGTACATGTAGACTTAACAAGGACACTGTAAAATACGTATTTTATTTTAGTTGGAAGTAGATGCCATCTTAAGGATTTTAAGGTAACAATGTTTCATTTCTTGTCGGTGTGATTGTGTATTTGGGCCAATTCTGGGGCGTCATTCATCCCATGTCCATGCCGACTCTGGCTACCGCAGCCGGGCCGAGTTATTTTATCCGGCCTGCCGGATCTGGGCCATTATCGGCCAAACCGTTTTGGCTACCTGGGGAATATCATACAGCTCAGATAGTCGTGTGTCATATGTCATTTGAAAGGTTTCATCAAGTAGAATAAAACAAGTATAATTTTTGGGGCTTTGACTAAACTCGAGTGAGGCATTACTTCAAATTCAAAACAACAATTTCAAAATGATACAGGGTACAGATACAGCTAACATGCTGGGGAACATCATCAAAAAAGAATTTCTCCTACCTTATTTCTGTCCTGAGATATTGAATGTCAAATAAGACAGATATGACAAATTTCTCTTGAGCACTCAAATTTTTCTTCCATTTTTATCAGCTGTTTCTCAGCAGGAGAATGTCCAAATTAAATAATATTTTTTTTCCACTGAATGGACAAAGTTTTCTATCAAACAATACCAACCTTTTGACTCTCCTTGCTACAGTCTTTGAGTTATGAGTCATTATTTTTGTGTATGTCACTCAGAAAAAAACATCAACTTCAGTGAGGCAAAAATGCCCTCAGGGCTTAAAGGGTTAATTAAATGGGGCCCAGGTTAGAAAGCAGACAGATTGGCTAAACCGACCATCTGCTGGCCACCTTACATCACAGAAGTCAGTTAATTCTCAGCACATAGAGACTCTTTCACCTAGACATCATAATATAGAGACTGTGTCTGTTCCCCGAAGAAATACAAAAACAAACATTCAAACCAGTTTAACGGTAAAAATATAATTGATGTTTAACAAATAATAAAAAAAAAAAACATATAATACAGATAAACAAATGATAAAGCTTGGTTTAATGAATATTAAATGAATATTCCTTTCTACAAAGGCGCTTTTTGTAAATGATATGGTCACAGATCATAATCTAGATGTGCTTTGTTTGACAGAAACCTGACTGAAACCAGATGATTACATCTGGTTTTAGCTGTTATAAACAAGATTACTGTTATAAACATGAGCCGTGTTCAGATGAGGGAGGTGTTGCTATAATTTATAGCAATCATTTCAGTATGGTTTCAGGTCTGGTTTCAAGTATAATTATTTTGCGTTGTCTAGTGTAAGTGATAAATCCTTTTTGACATTTGTACTAGCTACTGTATAAAGGCCATCAGAGCACCATACAGACTTAATCAAAGAATTTGCTCAGCATACCAGATAGCTCAGAAAAACTGAAAGTTGCAACAGAAACTACTGACTCACTCTTTTCTAGCACTTTAATTGATCCTTTGCACTTAAAGAAGATTAAGGAGAACAGTCCAATGTCCTGGTATAACAAGCACCAGGGATGTGCACAGACATTTTGAGGGGCAGGGGCTCAAGTGGAAAAAAGGGCACTTCTCATATTTAAAAAAAAA
>NW_015623461.1:184865-186090 GCF_001515625.1 Sinocyclocheilus rhinocerous | reverse complement strand
AATGAAAAGATACTTTAAATGTGAAATTAAAACAGTCAGTACGTGGCAGCAAGTCACTGTTAATAAGTGAGTCATTGCGACTGATCCGAATCATTTAAAGAGTAAAAAAACAGCGTCATGTTGCTCAGAGAAGCAAATTGGATTTATATTTTTATATTTATATTTATATTTGTTGGCGAAATAGAGCAAAAACAGTCAATATTGTGTCTAAAACGTAAGTGTTTTAATATTTAATTATTGTTTATGAACTGCTGTATAAAATCCATATCACATTTGTAATCATGCTGCTTTTTGGTGGAAAAAACATAAGTTTTCACGTGACACTGATTAACTATATGAAATTATATAAATATATACTTTTCTACCCCCATATCTTGAATTTTGTGATCATTCTAAATGCATTTTAATAAACTAAATCATGCAGTGAAAGAACGCACACTGGTCTAAGCTACTAGACTTCCTATTGCCTTAGCTAAACTTGGGATGGGCGATACATCTTATTTTATTTTCGATCCGATACCGATATTTTCAAGCCCAGTATCGCCAATACCGATACCGATACCTCAAAACAGTCAATATTGTGTCTAAAACGTAAGTGTTTTAATATTAAATTATTGTTTATGAACTGCTGTATAAAATCCATATCACATTTGTAATCATGCTGCTTTTTGGTGGAAAAAACATAAGTTTTCACGTGACACTGATTAACTATATGAAATTATATAAATATATACTTTTCTACCCCCATATCTTGAATTTTGTGATCATTCTAAATGCATTTTAATAAACTAAATCATGCAGTGAAAGAACGCACACTGGTCTAAGCTACTAGACTTCCTATTGCCTTAGCTAAACTTGGGATGGGCGATACATCTTATTTTATTTTCGATCCGATACCGATATTTTCAAGCCCAGTATCGCCAATACCGATACCGATACCTCTAAACTGAACTAAACTAAACTGATCTTTTAAATTATTTTTTTTCTGACAGATTTATTAACAGTAATTACAGAACATAACACAAACCATTTGAACTTTTAAGCTCAAATTTAAATATATGTACTAATGCATCTGTGATCAAAGCTGAATTTTCAGCATCATTACTCCAGTCTTCAGTGTAGCGAATCAGCTCAAAGGGGAAATAACTAGTTATAATTAATTATAAATTTTTAGATCCGCTGTAAGCATTCATTTGACCTCTCAGTGTCAACTGTCTGTTAATTC
>NW_015623461.1:180298-184855 GCF_001515625.1 Sinocyclocheilus rhinocerous | reverse complement strand
TGTGCTCAAACAGAAACACACACAAACGTGCACATATATAAAAAAAATAAAAACACCCCAGAAAAAGGGCACTTTCCCTCGAGGAAGAAACAGGGCAGGTGCTCAAGCCCCCTTTGATGTCTATGTGTGCACGTGCCTGACAAGCACACTTGTGCCCTCAAAAGAGCAGCCTGGAAATTGGAGAGCAGTTGGAAGAAAACAAAACTAGAGATGTTGAGGTAATATTTCTACCTACAGAAAGGCCTTAAAATGGCTAGGTCTGCTTTTGACTCTTTTAGGAGAAAACAAACACAACCCTATATGTACTTATTTGATACAGTGGCTAAATGAACAAGAAATAGAACTTTAACAATTTCAAATATTTCCCAACAGCACAGCAGCAACAATTTTATGAATTCTTTGCCTGCAAGAATGATACTATCAGAGAGAAAATTATAACCGTGCAACAATCTTACAGTATCACATCAGACAATGCACTATAGACCCACTGAGGAACAATTCAATTTCAATCTTTGCTTTAGGTGAGGAAGAATTGTCGGTGACAACCACTACAGAACCTCCTGAAGAGGCTGTCTCTGAACTAGAGGTCTACATGGAGGACCCGAGACCCGAGGAGTCGGTAATTTTAAATAAGGTGGGGAATAATGAGTGGATTACGCATTTCAATTGGCAAGAAAGGAATAACACGGATGGAACTTTCTTGGCAAGGAGGATTGTGTGCATCACAGTCAGGTACAAGGGAGAAGGCTTCTTACATTAGGTAAGACAAAAAGTTTAATTTTCGCAACTTGTTTATCGACTTGTTAATAGCAATTTGCTGTGGAATATGTGCCGATCAGGTCCAGTTGTGTCTGTGTCTTCCCGGCCGGGTTCGGGTCCATCTTTCAAATAATTGACGGTCCGCGTCGGTTCCGGGTAGTATATTTTTGACATTTCTCGGTTCTGCACGGGCCCGGGTCCAACTTTCAAAATAATAGACTGGTCCGGGTCGGTTCAGTGTAGCACATTTCCGGGTCTCTTCGGGTTTGGGTACACATTTTTGGACCCGTGTAGACCTCTACCCTGAACCCTCAGCCTGTCCAGTCTCGGCAACGGAGGCCTTCTCTGAACCCTCAGCCTGTCCTGTGAAGGCCACAGAGGCCGTCTTTGAACCCTCTGCCTGTCCTGTCACAGCCACGGAGGCTGTCTTTGAACCCTCTGCCTGCCCTGTCGCGGCCACAGAGGCAGTCTCAGAACCCTCTGCCTGTCCTGTCACAGCCATGGAGGCTGTCCCTGAACCCTCTGCCTGTTTTGTTACGGCCACAGAGGCCTTTACTAACCTCTCTGTGCTCTCTGTGACAGTTCAGCTTATTCTGTCTTCATTGCTGCTTTGGTGGTCTCCTGGTTTTCCGCTCCGCCTGCTCCACCTTGGTCACTTACTCCACCACAGTCTCCATGCCCTCTTCCACTCTATGAGCCTGGCCCACAATCCCTCCCCCTGTTCTGCCTCTGCTCCACCACCCTCTTGGAATTTTTTGCTGGAATTACAATTTGCCTACTTATACTATGCCCTTAAAATATGTAATGTTTTGGTAAAGAAAAAGTATACACTTTTGAGTGTGTAGGAGAATAGTAGGCAAGCTGTGGGACATACTATCATGCCATACAATTGCATCTTTAATGGACCACTCTGTCACATATTTACACACACCCTGTCACTGTAAACTGGCCTGTCAATCATCTTGTAACAGTTAACATCATCCAGATTGAATTTAATTTAACTTCCTACCGTATTGGAGAGAAAAGAAGTAGCACGTTGATCTGCCAGCCTTGGGTCTTTATGCTGTGAACTCTGCTCGTATTTTTGCATAATGATGCATTTAAAAGCTAACGGCCAAACGGATGTTTATAAAAGTTCACATTGTCATTGCAGATGAAATATAACACAGATAACATTAAATATATATATATATATATATATATATTAAGCCTGTTAGGCTGTTTAATGGCAGGTTCCATGTGACAACTTACCCCACATAGTGTGACAACATGTCTCTGCTCTAGCTGGTGGATTTCGCAAATAACACCAGAGAGTGCTTGTTAATGTGCCAAGTGGGCATTTTTAATGGCCAAAAATTGACAAAGATTGGCAGATTATATCTCATATTTTTTGCATAATGATGCATTTAAAAGTTGATGGCCAAACGGATGTTTATAAAAGTTAATGAAATATAACACAGATAAATTATTATCATTATTATTATAATTTTTTTTACCAGGTTAAATGTTGATTATTAGTAACTCAAACCCATTTATCTAAACCTCTCTACTTAACCGTCGGTCGTGCATATCCGCCATGTTTGTATTTTTTTTTTAAGCTTTTTGTTCATGTTTGTAGTTCTGAAATGAATCCTTTGTCAAAGCACAATGGATTGTGGGCAATATTAGCCATTAGTTTGTCCACGGATTCACACGTAAAAAATCTACCTGAAATAGTGGACCATCGGGTGACTTTTGGCATACTCTTTTCAATATACTATGCTTTGGGACATTTTGGGACACACTTATTCTAATCTCACATCCTATTTAGAATGGAACGTATGAACATTGAGACGCAGGGAGATTTGTGTATTTTCTGTGTATTTTTTTAGATTCCTGTGCTTTGTTTGTAGTCAGTTTGTAGTCCATTTGTTTATTGGTTCCTTTATTGGTCTTGTTATCTTGTTAATCTGGTTAGCCCCCCCCCCCTATATATAGCCCTTGGGTTTCACTTGTCCTTTGTCAGTCATTGTTTCCTGTACTGCTCTTGTTCTTGCTTTTGTTTGGTTTCATTTATGAAATGCCCTGCGCCTACATCCACATCTCTGCCTGCCTTCTCTGCCAGTACATTACAATTTTCTTGGATGATAAAGTATACCCTCTTGAACTTAATGCTGTTAAACCTAATGTACAAAGCAAACTGTTTGCTGAAATACAAATAAGAAATACAAATAACAAAAACACTGAAATAAAAGAGTCAATCAGAAGCACATGAAAGGTGTGTTTGTTACTATAGCAAGTAGCCATTTTTTTTTAGAATCATCATTTATCCAATATGAAATAGCCTACCTGAGACACTACTGTGTGGACAGAAGAACTATTGTTGTTGATTTTATAATGCCCTTTCTTCTTGATATTGTAATATGAAGAAAATGATAGTGCACTGACAGTAATTCAAGCCCAAAAAGTACATACCAATTCTGTCCACAGGGGGTCATGTGTGATTTACAGTTGTGGAGTGAAATAGGGAGTTCCTCACGGAATGGAAACCTCACAGTTTTGTCTTATTCTCAGAATATGATGTATTCTGAGGTGAAGTGCTTTTCTAAATAACAGAGTACCCATTTCTAAACTCCACATCACAGTCAAGAAATCTAAACTTGGAATCAATCCTAAAGATTCATGATGGCATTTTTCTATACTGCAAAATTACATATATCTAAACATTCTTAAATCAAGATGAATTTACTTGAAAACTGTTAGTTTTAGCTTAAAACAAGAAAAAGTGCCAGTGGGGTAAGAAAAATAATCTTAATTCAAAGGGAACAAGACCCCATTGGAAGGTATTTTCTCATTTTAAGAAAAAAAACTCACTTAATTTTGATATGTTTTTCAGAAAATAGTACTTAATATCATTTAAAAGTAATTTTGCTCCTCATTTTAATTTATCATGATTAAAGAATGTTTAGATATTTGTAATGCAAAACCAGACAAAATACTAAGAAAACCTATTATTATTATTATTATTTTGATTTTGATTGATTGATTGATTTATTTTTCTCAGTGTAATAGGATTTGAAGGGAAAAAAGGCGTAGTACATATAGTTTTCAATAGAACTACTGTGAATCTCAATAGGACAAATGCTCCTTTTGGATGTCAGAGGAAAGCTTATATTTTAGGTTGTATGAGCGGCCATCAGCATGTGATTACTGACTGTATGAGCAGCTATCAGTGTGAGTGCTGCATGTCTAGCAATCACAGGATGTACTTGGCATACATAGTTAATTTTTTTTTCTTATTTCTTTTTATTACTCAAAAATTATTCTTATTGTATTTTTCTAGTGCTCAAATAAATCACATACGATGTCTTAAGATTCTGTCTATTGTTTTATAATTGAAAAACTATTCAGTGGTATGTTTAATGACAAAAATATTTTGTAGAACCCTTCAATACATTTGGTAAATATTTTTCCTCAAACGGGGTGGGGGGATAATTTTTCATGGTATCTTCTTCAGATTTGAAATAGAAACTCATGAGACATGTGACTTCAACCCATTACTTTTCTGGATTGCTCCAGGACTGATTTCATGTATTTTTATATGAAATAAAAAAAATGCATTGTGGAATCGCACTTCAGTGTCTATAACTTTTTATGTTTTTGAGCATTATCAACTCCCAAAGCCCAAAGGGTCTTCTTTCCAAAGACACCAAAATTGTGTGTGTAGCACACTGTTGTCAGGAACTGTTACCATTTTAAGTTAGGTAGGTCATTTTCAGCTGTGAGTCCCAAAATGGGGGGTGCAGGTTAACAGGTTAA
>NW_015623461.1:178580-179761 GCF_001515625.1 Sinocyclocheilus rhinocerous | reverse complement strand
TTCAAAGGGATCAAAGGGAACAAGACCCCATTGGAAGGAATTTTCTCATTTTAAGAAAAAAAACTCACTTATGTTTTTCATGTTTTTCAGAAAATAGTACTTAATATCATTTAAAAGTAATTTTGCTCCTCATTTTAATTTATCATGATTAAAGAATGTTTAGATATTTGTAATGCAAAACCAGACAAAATACTAAGAAAACCTATTATTATTATTATTATTTTGATTTTGATTGATTGATTGATTTATTTTTCTCAGTGTAATAGGATTTGAAGGGAAAAAAGGCGTAGTACATGTAGTTTTCAATAGAACTACTGTGAATCTCAATAGGACAAATGCTCCTTTTGGATGTCAGAGGAAAGCTTATATTTTAGGTTGTATGAGCGGCCATCAGCATGTGATTACTGACTGTATGAGCAGCTATCAGTGTGAGTGCTGCATGTCTAGCAATCACAGGATGTACTTGGCATACATAGTTAATTTTTTTTTCTTATTTCTTTTTATTACTCAAAAATTATTCTTATTGTATTTTTCTAGTGCTCAAATAAATCACATACGATGTCTTAAGATTCTGTCTATTGTTTTATAATTGAAAAACTATTCAGTGGTATGTTTAATGACAAAAATATTTTGTAGAACCCTTCAATACATTTGGTAAATATTTTTCCTCAAACGGGGTGGGGGGATAATTTTTCATGGTATCTTCTTCAGATTTGAAATAGAAACTCATGAGACATGTGACTTCAACCCATTACTTTTCTGGATTGCTCCAGGACTGATTTCATGTATTTTTATATGAAATAAAAAAAATGCATTGTGGAATCGCACTTCAGTGTCTATAACTTTTTATGTTTTTGAGCATTATCAACTCCCAAAGCCCAAAGGGTCTTCTTTCCAAAGACCAAAATTGTGTGTGTAGCACACTGAAGTCAGGAACTGTTACAATTTTAAGTTAGGTAGGTTATTTTTAGCTGTGAGTCCCAAAATGGGGGGTGCAGGTTAACAGGTTAATGAGAGTTTTTGAGAGCTTGAACTCTGGCTAGACTGAAGTCAGTGATAATGTTTTTTGATAGGCTAATGTAAATGTTCTTTGTTCTCTTTCTGTACAATGAAAGTGCTATAATTAGCAGGGGTGTGGACTCAAGTGACTCGAGACTTGACTCGGACTCGAGTCCCAAATT
>NW_015623461.1:177942-178432 GCF_001515625.1 Sinocyclocheilus rhinocerous | reverse complement strand
TATAACTTTTTATCTTTTTGAGCATTATCAACTCCCAAAGCCCAAAGGGTCTTCTTTCCAAAGACACCAAAATTGTGTGTGTAGCACACTGTTGTCAGGAACTGTTACCATTTTAAGTTAGGTAGGTCATTTTCAGCTGTGAGTCCCAAAATGGGGGGTGCAGGTTAACAGGTTAAAACTCTAATATATATAATACCATACAATACAGGAAGAGTTCTGATAAACCTTAAAACTGTCACCGTCCCACCTGTGGGACGCTTGGCGCTCTTTTATTTTGTCTCTATCAAATATTTTAGTAATCATCATAAATTATATACCGTTTGAAAGCTTAGAAGCCCAAGATTCATCCTGTGAAAACCATTTTGGTTCAAAATCGGACATTGCGTTACCATGGAAATGGTACTTTAAAATCTTTTAGCGGTTTCCTCCCCCTTAGCGGGTGGTGTAAAGTGTCATATTACAAAATGCATTACGGTCTTTTACAATCAAA
>NW_015623461.1:171773-175959 GCF_001515625.1 Sinocyclocheilus rhinocerous | reverse complement strand
GTGTGTAGCACACTGTTGTCAGGAACTGTTACCATTTTAAGTTAGGTAGGTCATTTTCAGCTGTGAGTCCCAAAATGGGGGGTGCAGGTTAACAGGTTAAAACTCTAATATATATAATACCATACAATACAGGAAGAGTTCTGATAAACCTTAAAACTGTCACCGTCCCACCTGTGGGACGCTTGGCGCTCTTTTATTTTGTTGTCCTTTTTCTCTATCAAATATTTTAGTAATCATCATAAATTATATATCGTTTGAAAGCTTAGAAGCCCAAGATTCATCCTGTGAAAACCATTTTGGTTCAAAATCGGACATTGCGTTACCATGGAAATGGTACTTTAAAATCTTTTAGCGGTTTCCTCCCCCTTAGCGGGTGGTGTAAAGTGTCATATTACAAAATGCATTACGGTCTTTTACAATCAAATATTTTTATAATCTTGACATAAAACATATCACTGGAAAGATCTGAGTCTCAGGATTCCATATTTGGTTATTTTGTGATAGAAGTAATATTGACAGAGAAATCTAGACATTTGTGACAGAAAAATGCATCAAAAAAATTAAATGGAGTTTTGATGGCACCCGGTGGCTGTTTGTGGTATAACGCCTTAAATAAAATCTCACAGAAAACTTTTTTTTTTTTTCAAATCATCTTCAAATTTGGAACATAACTCATTTAGATATAAGGCTTTATTTTTTATTTATTTTTTAAGCAATTTTAGAGTAAATATAACCTGTTATGTAAAATATTTATTTTATATAAAATATAATAAAAATTGAACAGTGCATTTTCTTTACAGTAAATGTAAACTTCTATAACTTTTTGATATTTTAATTTTTTTAAATAGTTCCACTACTGCAATAATCTGACTGTCTTCTTTAAAAAGAGACCAACCTTTCCGCTGAATTCCAAAGTGTTCATGAATTATAACAATTTAAGTTTGGATCGTGCACTTTAATGCCTATTTTAAAAAATGGGGGGTGACCGTTAAAGGCAGAGTAAGCGATTTCTGGTAGCCCCATGCACTGAAAGCTCTCTCCTCCACATCACGAGTAGACACGCCCCTTATTGCTGATTGACTACAAGTTTGTTTTGCTATTCGGCCCGAATCAGTTTTCTAAAGTGTTTTTGAAAAATCACATACCCTGCCTTTAAGGGGTACAATATCAAATAGGACTAGCATTAGAATAATAAAAAAAAATTGTGCCAATTTCACTGTATCCAGTAACAGTTTTATTATTATTATTATTATTATTATTATTATTAGAGGATTCAACTTGATCTCATTAGGATCTTTTAGGCATTAGTTCCAAACTATAATATAAATTCCACTAGGAATTCTTTATACAGTATATTACTTCAGGTGGTTCATCCTGCCAGGAACATTTGCATCATGCAGAGACTGCAGAGACCACAAGTTACCAACTCAGGAAATGAGACAATCATAATTGTATGATAGTCAAAAGGACTTTGATAAAAGGCAAACATAATGTGTACAGGTTGTTTGAACACATTAATGAATGGGCAAATGGAGTCTGGTACAGTTTACTTGTGGTCGTTTTGATCTTGAATGTTTAAATAATGCCACAGACCACAAACACTTTGCTATACACTGTTTTAAGCTATCTATGTCAACTTTTGTACAAGAGTTCAAAGTAACTTTATGACCAAGGCAAGTTTAGTGTTTCTGAAGTTTCAGTGCTCAAAGCATGTTTGTGTATGATGAGGTCAGGCAATGGTTTTGTTAGTGCTCTCTCATGCATTTTGTATGACGTGTAATTGTGTCTGTGTGTATTTACTTGACTTTACACTGAAAATGGGAATGTCATTGTCTGTAAAGATCATTCTTTTTCAGAGCACTTTGAAGTATTTTGAATGACTTTCTTTTTAATAAAAACAACAGTCTGTACATCACAGAGACCATACAGATAAATACACATTTTCAGAGGGATCCAGACATTTCCTAGATATAGCCTACTACTCAGTGCTAGCATCACTATTAATAGTGATAGTGGTTTAGAGATTTGAACAAACTCCTTTCCCAAAATATTTAACATGAGTTTAACTTTTGACTTGGGCCAGTAAGAAACCCTAGCAACCACTCACAACACTTTAGCATTGTAGCTGTGACTTTTACACTGGCACAACCCACTCACATTTTTCCCTTCTGTCTTTCTTTCTCCACTGTCTGCATTAGAGCTTGGAATAAACCATGGTTTTATTAGAGAATGTGACAGTATTGGTTTAAATACTATAAAGCACTAATATCAACTTAGCATTGGGGCAGTGCCCCCTCTGGCCGCCTGGGTTTGGTGTGATGGTAGTCATTCTAATGGTGCTTAAACAAATTATACTGATACGATTCTATGCTAATATGTTTTTATTATTACTTTTTATTATTAGTTGTTTGTAAAAGATGTTTTCTCTGTTTTGGAGGGATGATTATTTTTAAATCATACCCTATTTATTGCATCAAAATTTGTTAATACTTTACTATGTTTAAGGGTGGATAATTTTATCAGTTGTTTATTGTTTGTTTATTGCACTTTGTCTAGTGCTCTTATGAAAGTTTATAGCATGATTTGTGAAAATTGAACTGAATTACATGGCATAGACTTCTTCATGGCTCGTTTTTGCTTATTTAATTTCATTCTGTAACCTACTTGTTCTACCAGGGCCGGATTTACCTCTTTTCGAGACATAGGCAAAACAAATTTTTAGGCCCCCCTTCGCTAATATGTTAGGCCTAATATTACCACCCAAGCAAACAACAATATTTCTTAATCAGAGGAAACCGTTAAAGTGTTTTCTATCACAATAAGCGCTTGCTTTCAGTCAATAAATATTGAATGTAGCTCTTAATTTGTTTGAGAACCACGAAAGACCATTCCATTAATAGGCGCGGCGACGTGGCCACATAATAACCACTTCGGGAGTGCATTATTTCTCTTATAATTTTAACGGCCTGGAGTCACAACCACACATCAAGACATTGTTCAGATGATTTGTAGAGAGAGAGAGAGAGAGCGAAAGAGAGAGAGGGAGAGAGAGAGATTAAGCACGTGTGAATACGCGCGTCTGTGCGTCTCTCAGCAGCGTTCAGCAGAAGTGTCTACTAATAGCAAATCTTTAAGTTAAACTGCTTCAAGAACCTTGCAACTGAGAAATGTCATGTAGCTTTTCAGCTGCGAAGCTATTTTATTGATAAATTCGCGGGGCAGCGCTGACAAGAAGTTTCTGTTCACATCTCCACGTGTGTGCGTGAGTGCGTGTCTGTACTGTGTGTGCATCTGTGAGAGAGTCTGGGAGAAAGTGATTTCCGTAGCCTAGCTTTTCAGCTGCGAAACTATTTTATTGATAAATTCGCGGGGCAGCGCTGACAAGAAGTTTCTGTTCACATCTCCACGTGTGTGCGCGAGTGCGTGTCTGTACTGTGTGTGCATCTGTGAGAGAGTCTGGGAGAAAGTGATTTCCGTAGCCTACATAAAAAAGGTGGAAGACATGGAAATAGTTTGTCATTTTTTACCCTATTGTTTGTTATATTTATTTGCTCAATGTCTTCTGGGGTTTTGGTTCTTTTACTATTGTAGATAGCCCATAGTAGGCTTATAACAAAAATATTATAGCCTATATCTCTTCATTGTGTTTGGGCCCCCCTGGACGAGCAAACATAGGCACATGCCTAGAATGCCTATGCGTAAATCCGGCTCTGTGTTCTATAGATCTGTGTGTACTAGTGTTAAATGCTACTGTTTTTGGCAGCGTTGATAACATTTATGACAGATAATATCATGATAATTTTCACGTTTCCCTTACCGAATGTCGTATCCTGTCAGCAAAAACCTGTCCATTGGCTTTTTTGATTGCTTTCAGGTTAAGTGCCGGCGATGCAGTGTTGCCAGATATTGACACTAAAACAAACAAAAAACTAATAATAAATAAAAATAAACCAAAATTATTTCCAATCTTTTGCAAATAAGATAGGATGAAGATATAGCTGACTCTAAACTGCAACTTCCTACTTTATTAACTTTCTAAAGTGTTAAATTAAGTGGAAAAGACAAGTCTAAAAACGCTTATAATAGCTGGATCTGGCAACACTGGCTGCGCCCGTGCCCTCACTCACAACTCTCTCAAGCCTCGTTCACTCCGCCAGCGTCTCGCAGCGATCATTTTCATAACAGG
>NW_015623461.1:136022-171678 GCF_001515625.1 Sinocyclocheilus rhinocerous | reverse complement strand
GCCCTCACTCACAGCTCTCTCAAGCCTCGTTCACTCCGCCAGCGTCTCGCAGCGATCATTTTCATAACAGGGACGATAAACATTCTTGCAAACGGTCTAAACTGAATTATACATGTCATGCAGGCATTCATATGAGGAGTTTAACAGCAAATTAGTCATTCAAAGAACAAATTTAATTTTTGAACATGAAAAATTTACCGAGGTCCAGACCTCGATGGCCTCAAAGCTGGTTACGGGCCTGCATGGAACTGTGGTCATATTGTTACGGAGTGAGCAGAGGAAACATGCGGATCCATATGCAAGGCTTTATTTGAAGACATGATCAGAAACAGGCCGGGTTTAACACCAGCAAACAGATATAGCACAGGCAAGACACAAGAAAAGTCCGGTAAACAGACGTGGGTCAATCAACAGCGAACGTAATCCAGAGGGCGAGGCAAACGGGTAATCCAGGCAGACAGACGATAATCCAGGCGAGGTACATACAGAGTCCGAAACGGCAATACAAAGAGGTAATCCAAGACAGACTATAATTCCAGGGCAGGCAACAGACAGACAGGACGAGATAAACAGACTAGAATACAGACTTAGGCTATGAGACTATGAACAAGACTAAACTAGAATCAGGAAACGCGGAATGGCTCCATAATGTAGCTATCGCTTGAAGAGTGATAAACGCAATACAATACTCGGCCGTGAGGAAGAGGAAGTCCATGGTTTATGTAGGGTGTTTGATTGGTGACAGCTGTGTGTGTAATCAGTGCAATGGATGATGGGAAATGTAGTCCGGGGTGACATGCAACAGTTTGTGTAGTGTGAGAGTCAATGTAATTGGAAGGCAACACGAGCAGACGGAAAACCACGGACCGGATTCATGACACATATTTCATATGAGACTTTATGTTGGACCAGAGATTTGTTTACTAAAGACCCAATTAAATGTCTTGAAAAGTGTTTCCTGTACTAGTCAAATGCAACAGAGTGAAAAAGTCTTTCCTCAAAAAAAAAAAAATTTAAATAAAGGCACACACACACATTGAGTTTCCATGTTTTATTGGGACATTCCATAGACATAATGGTTTTTAAACTGTACAAACTGTATTTCCTCTCCCCTTACCCTAATCCTAAACCTTTTCAAAAAACATCATTCTGTATTATTTATCAGCATGTTTCCTCATGTGGGGAAAATAAAAATCCCTAAAGGTCAAAAATTACCAGAAATACTATCCTTGTGGGGACATTTGGTCATAACCTAGGGAAAACCAGGACCACACACACACACACCATCTGAGAAAGACTATTTTCTCCAATAAAGGCTTGTTATACAATAAACAATCTTATTTTGTCTCACTTCACAAATGTATATTAAAATAACACATTAAACACAATTTAAATCATAAAAATAAATTTAGTTCAACACCTTGATATTATATATCTATCTCGCTCTCTCGCTTTCTCTCTCTCTCTCTATATATATATATATAAATTACAATTAAAGAAAATAAAGTAAACTTCAGCCAATATGTCTTAGCTTGCCTGAAGTTTATTAAACAGGACAAGGGAAACACACACACATGCTCAAATCAGTGGTTAGTCAGCTGAAGGATTTATGGAATTATTAGCACATTACAGTAGCTCCGCACATTGTTAAAAAAAAATCTATGAAATCTGCAGTAATTATGAGATAACAGTAAACTATGAGATGACTTCCAAAAACTGTGAATTAACAATTGTAGTGTAATTTAAGTAATAAATAAATAAATAAATATATCATGTTGAAAATTTAACTCTGAGAGAAGTTTTACATTTATTGAGTATGTCTAGCATTCATGGAATTATCGCTAATCTTAAAACACTGTCCAGTTTTAAAATAGACATTAACTTGAGACTTTTTAAAACAAACAATCATTGAGAGCAGCAATGATAAAGGTAACAGGCTTGTACTAATAGTGGAATGTTTATTTGCAAAGGCCAGCATTGATATGCTGGATGATGTGACCTTGAAGCTCCGCCTTCTTCTGAAAAGGGAGGCAGGAGCACCAGCTCATTTGCATGTAAAGGGACAAACACAAAAATGCTGCGTTTTGGCTCATACCCTAAAAGTGCCAATTTCAACGAGCCCTAAAAATTATCTGTTGGGTATTTTGAGCTAAAACTTCACATACACATTCTGGGGACATCAGAGACTTATTTTACATCTTGTAAAAAGGGGCATGATAGGTCACCTTTAACTTCTTGTTGAATAACCTGCATAAAATCAATATCACATTTGCAGTAATTCTGATATTCGTAAATAACAACACTCTTGCTCATGTGATTATATCATATGTAATATGTTATTTATATATATATATATAAACAAGAACTCATAAAGGAGCATTTTTGCCTCTATATCTTGAAGTTTGGTGGCATTTTTGCCCCAAGGCCCCTTTCATTTCCAACTCTGGTATCTCCTCAACCACACACCCTTGTTATTAACGACATACTGTTAGACATACTGACAGAAAAAACAACACATGACATATGCTGAGTGTAATTGACATATCTTACTCTTAATTAAACTGTAGTGCAAGTTGCACATGAGCAAATATATCACTGAGATGGGCTTCATATGCAACATGTTTTCTTGTGCAAAAGAAGGATCATGCGACAATGCGAACCAGGCAAAATGTATAATGTATAACTTATGATACATTCATATGATACGATTCTTACGATAAATTCTCTTAAACCCCTAGAATTTCACCAGTTCATAACAACAAAATTTTTTTCTGGAATAGTGGCTGGAAAACAACATTGCATAACATTTAATTGTTGCTACTAAATACTAAAAAAAATGTTATTTCATCAGAATACAAAAATAAATTGTTAGTATTAGGATAACTGTTTCATTCTTGAGAGTATGTTATGGAACAAAACATTTTATATGCTCATGTTTTCTGTACCATATTTAAAAGTTACTAACCATATTCTGGTTAATACACTTGCAGATAAAAGGCCTAAAAGCAAACAGACATGTACTAAAATCCACAAAACTCAATTTTATGGAGTCTGGTTTTTGCCATCCTCCTTCACCAGGCAACCAGCCTCTGGTACTTTAATTTATTTACAATCTCTTATACATGTATACATTTTTGTAAGCATGCTCATCTTCAAGTAAAATGAGAGCTAAAAGCTGTGGATGACTAGTATATCTGGTAAACACCTGCTTTAACAATAGCAGTGAGTTTAAATGAGGGACAGTTTCCTTTGCTGTGTTAATTGCCCTTAATCTCAAAGAGACGCTTTTATTCTTGGCTAAATTAGAGTCTCTCAGACAAACCCTGACATGCTTCAAGAAAGAGGACACACAGTCAGCCCACCACACACACACACACATTCACTCACTAGTTAAGCTTGTGGTAATGCCAGCCACACAGCATGGGCACAGAACAGGGTGGGCAGAGTGCTCTTCCCTTCAATGCCAGCACTGATTATAACATATCAAGGACACTGGGAAAAGAAATCAAGTAACAAAAAGCACCATGGTTCTACTATTTTTGGATATAACACCATGGTAAAACCATGTTTTGTACATACTATGGTACCCATTTAAGTACTTTGTAGTACCATGTAAATGGAAAAAAAAGAAAAAGAGTAAAGAAGCATAAGAATTGTCTATGCTTTCTGTTTTGTCATGGCTTTCCAGAGATCTCTCATTAAGCAGTTGCTCTCTCCTGCAAGCCTTCATTCCGATCCACACAAAAGACACTTTGCGTCCCGTAACCATGACAATGGAACAAGCAGATAAAAGAAATCCAGGTCATGTCTTTTGGTTAACCTCCCCCTCCGTGCCTTCACCCCTTTCCTGTTCTCATTTTTTTATTACTCCCTCCCTGTCTGCCAGTAAAGTTGCCTACCACACCCCTTTATTAGTTAATAGTTAATAGTGCATATTTATCAGTGCATCTTGTTCTAAATAATAAAAAAAGCATTCATATACTTTTAGCAACTTATATTAACTTGTTTCTCTGAAATTACCTTCCTTTTTGTCTGAGAAAAGGTCACTTTCACCAAGTCGTTATTTTTCATTGCATCACTGCTAAACAACTGCTATAGAGGCCACTATTCACAATTCAATTAAAACAAAAAAGATCTACCCTTTAAATAATATTATTAATAATAATAATAATCCCATTTCCCAATAATAATAATAATTATTATTATTTGAAGGATAGACCTTTTTAGTCTTAATTGATTTGTGATATAATTACATAGATCTACTCTGTTTAAGGTCCTCATTGTTTTTTTTGTTTTTTTTTACTCTTGCTAGCTAGAGTTGTTCATACACAGAGATCAGACAATAATGTGTGATGGGACTATATTCCACTCTGTCTAGCTCTATCAAACGTACAAGCACATGTAAACAGAGTAGACACAGCTGTTTTTCTGAACACTCATTTATTGGTCAGAGTCTTGGAATGGTTCGTATTTTGCCCTTTACCCCATCCATATGACCTGATTTTCCTTTCCAGAAAATATGACTCAGCATCCTCATATGATGCTTATTTGAATGTGCAAATTGTACACACACACACACACACACACTGGTATTCCTATCATTATGGGGACATTCCATAGGAGTAAAGGTTTTTCTACTGAACAAACTGTATTTTTTATCCCCTTACCCTAAACCTACCCATCACATGAAGCTTTTTTAGATTTTCAAAACATTTCATTCTGTATGATTTATAAGCTTGTTTCCTCATGGGGACCTAAAACATGTCCCCGCAAGGTTTAATTTAAAGTAAATCTTTGCATGTGTAACATTTATAGTTTGTAATATATTTTTTTACAATGCTATGTACAGATGGAGTATTAAATTGATTCTAAGTGGCATCACTTGTCCTGTCTGCCATATGGGGGCCCCACAGCTCCTGCAGTGAGCACTGTGCATACCTGACTGAGCGCCACTGCGTCTGGGTCAGCTGCTCCATACTGGTGCTCTGTCACTATGGATGTCCTGCTGTTTCTCGTTTGCCCCTCCCTGTTTATTTCTCATTCTGTCTCTTTCTTTCTCTCTGTGTCTCTTTCCTGATGCCCATCCCCTACACCCCACCACCCAGACATCTGCTGCCACCTCCTATCATCTGTTTATATCTTCCTTAACCAGATGCCACAGTAACACACACATGCACATACACCGCCAGTCCATATACTGGTCCCTTATGTTTCCAAAAACACCATTTGTAGATATATCCATGACAGTCATTGTTCCTCAGTCAGTGTTGGTAGAAATTGTATTAATATTATACATGATACTGAACCTACATTACTGAACTTGACTTAATTTTATTGGATACAAGTTCCTTTACCTTACTTAAGTTGATTTGCTCTTTTGCAGCAGCTAGAGTGCTTACTAGAACCAAGAAGTATGATCATATTAGCCTGGTTCTGTCAACACTGCATTGGCACTCTATCAAGCATCATATACATTTTAAAATCTTGTCGATTACTTATTGGTTTACTTATTGGATGGTTTAGCTCCTCAGAACTTCAGCAAGCTCAGTCTCAAAATTCTGGCCAGTTCATAATACTTGATGTATCCTGAGGTTACTGTAGGCAGCTGGATATAGGCTGTATCCAGACCAGATGGTAGACATGCACCCAGGAACAACCACAACACAGCCATTCATGCTCAGTGAAGACCTCGACAAGATGAGCTCTCGGGACAGATGCTCAGCGAAGACCTCGGCGACTACACAAACCCTCAGGACAGATCCTCAGCAAAGGATCCTCAGCTATGAACTCATTGTGCCAGGACCAGCAAGGATTAAAATACAGTTTTATCGAGAAGGTATTCATCATGCTTAAGGCCGCTGATAAATCACTCATCTACTACTGGCTAAATGGCAGCTCTACCTTCATGTATTCCTACCTGCTGAACAAACTACACCTCAATAATGCCGGTGTGACACACCTCAATCAATATCATATTGATTTTTTTTCACTTTGTCCATTGGAGAACTGGTTCCCAGACTGAGCCTGTTTTCTCCCAAGGATTTGTTTTCTTCTTCTCAATTTCTGTCACCTGATGGAGTTGGGGCTCCTTGCCACTATATCACCTGCTGGCTTGAACTTGAATCAATATTGAACTGACTCGAGCTGAATAAAAAACATTACTGCCTTTTCTGCTTATACCTGATTGTTTAACTTCAATCTCTTATTGATCTAAACTGACTTGAGATCTAAACAATGACACTATTGTCTTTCAGAGCTGCTTTACAGCAGAACCTAAACTGTTTCTATAGCTGAGTTTCCATAATTGCCTTTGCTATCTCTTGTGAATCTCTGTGAAGCTGCTTTGACACAATTTGTATTGCTTCTGAAATATAACACATGTAAGACTACTGGGGACTTTTTCTCAAGAGAGAGAGAAAAAAAGAGACTTAAACAAAAGTGTCCATTTGTATGTGGCAGTATGAAAAAACGTGTGAGGATTTTTAATGTGTTATGGCCGAGCGGAGGAGGGAAATCAATTATCCGGAAGTGAGGAAATGTGTATTTAAGGTGGAGCTGCAGGAGAGCGCAGCAGTAATTAGCAGATAGATAGCAGCAGTAATTCATGCAGGTCACCTGAATCAAGTCAGATGCTGTTGCTGCATTGTGGAGACCTCACTATGTTTGGGCAGGGTGGATCGCTACGAGCGTGAGTTGCCGGGCGATCGTTTGAGTGTGCGTGCTGCACCTCAGGACACCAGCTGCAGAGCGAAGCAAGTCTCATGATCACTCCATCAGGGGGACTATATCAGTTTAAAGTCATGCCGTTTGGGTTAAAAAATGCCCCAGCGACTTTCCAAAGACTGATGGAGACAGTTTTAGGAGAACTACGAGGTAACATATGCTTAGTCTATATTGATGACATTATAGTTTACTCACCATCTATGGACCAGCACTTCCTCGATCTCCAAACCATTATCCATCGATTGCAGACTGCAGGCTTGACTATCAACCTGACAAAGAGCAAGTTCTGTCTTCAAGAGTTGACATTCCTTGGACACGTAGTGAACATTCATGGCATTTCAGCAGACCTGAGTAAGGTTGAAGACGTACGGGCATACCCTGTACCTGGTAACCTCAAAGAAGTTCAGCGCTTCCTTGGACTCGCTGGGTGGTACCACCGGTTTGTACCAAACTTCTCAAGGATTGCAGAGCCCCTTAATGCCTTGAAGAAAAAGGGTCGTACATTTCATTGGTCTTCTCAATGTCAACAAGCTTTTGAACAGCTAAAAGCATGCCTCACCTTACCTCCCATTATTGGACATCCTAACCTTGACCTCCCATTTATTGTATATACGGATGCAAGCAACACTGGACTAGGTGCTGTGTTGACGCAGCGGAGAGACCAGGGCTCAGAGCAGGTGATTGCCTACGCTAGCCGAACCTTGAACAAAGCCGAATCAAATTACTCCGCAACTGAGAAGGAATGCCTTGCCGTCGTATGGGCTCTGGAAATGTGGCAGCATTATCTAGAGCCCAAGTTGTTCACGGTTGTGACAGATTACTCAGCTCTGCAGTGGGTAATGAGCTCTCCAAGAACCACCAGCCGTCTCATTAGATGGGTCCTTCGGTTGCAAAAGTTTGATTTTGTAATTGAATATCGTAAAGGAAGGCTGAATGTCGCACTTGATGCACTCTCCTGGATCCATGCCCAGCCCAGTTGCAGTATATATGCCAGTCGCACGGAGGAGTCAGACCTTCCAAGGTAGTTGAAGATAAATTGTACCACACGACTCAGCTGAAGACTGGCCAACGCCATTATTGGGTGTACATTCCCAGCGCTCTGGTTTCACCCCTCCTCCAACACTATCATTCAAATCCTTTGAGTGGTCACATGGGTATTTACAAGACTTACCAGAGGCTGCATGATGTTGCATTTTGGCCTGGGATGTGGGCGGATGTGAAGAATCACGTTAAAAGATGTATCAAATGTCAAACACTCGAAGGAGAAAATCGGAAACCTGCAGGAAAAATACAACAAGTTAGTACATCACATTCCAACGAAATGCTAGGCGTTGACATCATGGGACCAATTTCCTCCGAAGTACCCACCAGAACGAGTACCTGCTTGTCTTTGTGGACTATTTTTCTCGCTGGGTGGAGCTATTTCCCATGCGGAATGCCAGTGCACAAACCATTGCAGCGATTTTTCAGAGAGCGATTCTGACACAATGGGGTGTTCCTGACTTTATCCTGTCCGACAGAGGCACTCAGTTCCTGTCTGCCATATTTAAGGAGGTATGTGGTAAATGGTGTGTCACACAAAAACTCACGACCACCTACCATCCGCAAACAAATATGACAGAAAGAGTGAATCATACCCTAAAGTACATGATTGCTGCTTACGTAGAAGACAATCATAAAAAATGGGCTCACTACTTACCTGAACTACGATTTGCAGTCAATTCAGCCATCCAGGAAACCATTGGCATGACACCAGCAGAACTCCACCTAGGGAGAAAATTGCAAGGTCTAATGGACAAACTGTTGCGAGGCAAGAATCTCAGTCCGGATTTACCCTCCTATGATGTTGTCAATCATTTATCTCAACTTCAATCAAAAGCAAAGGAGTGCTGTAAAAAATCTCAGAAAAGACAACTTCGGAGCTACAATAAAAACCGACGTGAAGCTTCCTTTAATGAAAAAGACTGTGTCTGGCTAAAGAATTTTCCCCAATCCAGTGCACAATACCACTTCAGTGCAAAACTTGCACAAAGATGGAAGGGTCCTTACCGTGTAATAAAGCAGCTGGGACCACTGAATTATCAGGTGGCGTTGGAGTTCACTGGAGAAGATGTCCACACTGTGCATGTCAGTAATCTGAAACAGTGCTTTCCCACCGCCGAAGAGTTGGAGGTCCAGGAGAAGAAACGACTTCTGGAAATATTCCAAGATTCCCCCGAAGAGGATGAAGAATTCTTTGGATTTTAATAATTCAGTTCATACCTATTTTACAACCTTGGGTTGTTTACTCATAATAGGGAACACTAGTGTTAGAGGGTCTTTTTTTTTTTTTAAAGAAGACAAGTAGTAAGAATAAAAATAGAGAGAGTGCAAGTGTTAGAAGGTCAAGTGTTTGTTTTTTTGTTTTTTGCTTACAATTAGAATAGAGAGTGCAAGAGTTAGAGGGTCAAATGAAGATGGAAAAGATGTGTTTTAGCTGTTTCTTGAAGATGACTAAGGACTCAGCTGCTCAGATTGAGTTGGGCAGGACATTCCACCTGGAGTGAACAGTAAATGTTAAAAATCTATTACCCCCATGCAAACGTTGATCTTTGTCTGTATGTACAGTAGTTATGAGTGAAAGAATCGTTATTATTATTGGTCACATTTAGGTTTAGAGATTTTTCAAAATAAATACAAGTGAGATTGTCAATAGTAAGGAGCATATATGTTCAGTCCACCATGTTTTTATTGAGTAAGATAAATGTTAGTTGTTTGTAGCAATAAAGTGTGGCTATAAGGTGAAAAGATATAAGTAACTTTGATAAGGGCTAAAAAGTGATGTGTAGACGACTGGGTCAAAACATCTCCAAAATGGCAAGCCTTGTGCAGTGTTCACAGCAGTGGTTAGTACCCACCAAAAGTGGTGCAAGGTAGGACAACTGGTAAACCGGCGCCAGGGTCATGGGTCAAGTCTCACTGATGCACATGGGGAGTGAAGTGTGGTCTGATCACACACATAAGCTACTGCAGTTCAGATTGCTGAAACACTTAATGTTGGCCATGATAGAAAGGTGTTAGAACACACAGTTTGCTGCATATGTGGCTGCGTAGCTAGAGGTCAGACAGAGTGCCCATGAGGACCCCTGCCCACTGCCAAAATTGCCTAAAATGGGTATGTGAGTGTCAGAACTGGACCATGGAGCAATGGAACAGGATTGCTTGGTCTGATGAATTATGTTTTCTGCTGCTGCTTTTACTTTCGTTTTGTGTTTGTTTATTAAAGTTTTATATTTAAATGTCCGCCGGTTCCTGCCTCCTTCTTCCCGATCTACAAACTGTATTACATTGGCATTCATGGATGTTACTCTGACATGTTACAGACCACATATACTCCTTAATGGCAATGGTGCTCCCTGATGTCAGTGGCCCCATAATGCACCCAGCTACACTGTAAAAATTGTTCAGGAATGGTTTGAGGAACAAAGAGTACAAGGTGTTGCCTTGGCCTCCAAATGTGCTGGACCAACAAATCCGATCCATGGAGGCCACACCCAACAACTTGCAGGTTTTAAAGGATCTACCGCTAATGTCTTGGTGCCAGATACCACAGGACACATTAAGAGGTCTTGTGGAGTCCATGCCTCAAGGCAACAGAGTTTTCTGGCAGCATGAGGGGGACCTACATGATATTAGGCATGTGGTTTTAATGCTGTGGCTGATCAGTGTATGGTAATGCAATGTCACATGAGCAACAGTGGTGTTTTCTCAAATTACTGCAAATGCCACTTGAGATGCAGCCTCTGCAGTGCACAGATGGGTTTTTAAAACCATTTCACTGTGGGATTACCTTCCTACTTTCACCCAATTACCACTGGAATAAATTGGTTCAATGTACATGTCGGCCAGTATGTTTGACGTTCAATTTACATCAAATGAACGTCATGCAAAGGTTTTGATTTCAGTATGATTTGTATATCTATATGTGTGTGTGTGTGTGTGTGTGTGTGTGTGTGTGTGTGTCATGAACACTGCACTATGATTGTGCTGTAAGTGCTATGTATATATAAGTAAAGTGGGGGCTGAGTTTAAGTTAATTCTAAATGGGGAAAAAATGCTTGTTTCTTTTGTGTTTTGTTGTAAAATGTTTGATCCATGTCTGATAATATGTATAGACCTAGACCTTAAAATATTATTCTGTGTTAAATATAAATAAATGACCAAAGTCTTGATGGATTGGAGGCCCAGTAGTGTGGCCACCCTTGGAGGTGCCAACATACTAATATCTCAAAACACCTGAACACACTTATCAGCCAACCACACCATTCTTCTCAGGACACTTTAGCAACTGCATAGCAACTCACTAATTTGCCCTTAAAACACTACAGGTGCATCCCAATTTGTGTACTTATGCGCTTTTCTATGCCATTTTGTAGTATAAATAGTGCAAGTAGTGCTTTCACACTGAAAATTTGTAAAAAGAAAAAGTGCACTTTAAATACCCGGATGATTCACTTAAATGAATGTAGCGCCCCCTGCCCTCTTAGGCTGGCCTGGCCTAAGCTCTGTAGGGTGGAGCACCGGGTTCCTTTAATTGGTGTCTCTCGACTATAAATATAGACCCCTATTCTGATACCACTGTTTAGAGATATGAACTTCACTGATAATTAAATAAACTGATAAGGTTATACATCAAAGGGGATTTATTTATAAAACAGAAAAAAGAAAATGAGAGAAAATAAAGTATATAGTTATATGTATATATTATTAGTAGAACTGTATATACATCCAATAGGAACAATCAGCATAGATATTCTAGTAATAACCAATAGGTAAATTCAATATGAATACGTACAGATATTAATACTCAATGTACAATATGAATACACAAATTGAAATAAACAATGTATCCCCTAGGGAAATGTACCCCTCTCAATGAGTGTCAAAGAACTTTTTAACGTGCCTCCCTTAGGATGCACTTTGTACACACTCCCTAACTCATAAAGAGTAAATTCACAGTGAAATATTAAATTCAGTAACTCACTTAATACCCAGTGCACTGATATAACCAAATTATAAAGTCTCACAGTGAATAGTTCCCAAACAGAGGGTATAAAGTAACACTTTTCACTGTCTTATGAACTGTGACTGTAAAATGGTAATACGATTTCAATAGACAGAATATAAACCAACGTGGGCCCACTCACACACATAAACACACTCACACACCACCCCGATGCAGGCCTGAGACGTTGCTTGTGTGCGTAGGGGCCTTTGAAACTGCAAATTGGCCTCTTCGCTCTTCAGTGAGCAAAATAAAACCAATAGAATGTACCTGCGTTCTTTAAGCAGCCCGGATACTCTCCCGTGTCCGGCTACACAATCCCCCACGAACAGCCGTCCATCCCACGAGGCCGGAGGAACACCCAACACTCCCGGTGGCTGGGTGCGCTATCCGGTAGCGTCTCATACCTTCCATCGATGTCAGAGGACCTTTGAGTGCTTCCGGTGACTCGAAAGGTCTATCTGATTCCTCAGTCACGTCCCACGACGAATAATGAGCTAATAGCAAGCTCAATAGTGCAGAATAGTTCAGCAAATAATGCTAACAGAGATCGCTGGTTCTCAATAAACAAATAGTTAACACACAGCCTGCATCAACTGTTATACTTAAACACCCAAAAGATACTATAAACTAAAATACTCATCTGCTTTGCTGTAAAGCTACTTATAGCTTATATACATATATTAACTTCCCTGATAAGGAGGTTACACCCTCCCCCTTCTAACTTCTCATGTCCTCATGAGACTAAACATATTTAAGACGGAACTACTATTCTGACAGTAGAGCAGGGGCTTGCAGGAACACACAGGGGACACTGGGCCATGGGGTGGCACCATACAGTGTTGCAGGCCTTCTTTGTCTTGGACGACTCTTCAATGTGTACGACCATCCCTCGATGGACCAAGGTTAATGGTTTATCTGTGGGCCAGCCCAGTTCATCATAACTCAGCTTAATCACCGGCCTTACTTCTCTCTGAGATTTACGACACACAGCAGTTTTTGGCTCCTCTTCTGAGACATCTCTGGTGCCATTTTCTCCCCCTTCTAAATGTAGATCCTCCATGACTTCAGGAGGCTGATTAAGGATCTCTCTGGGATCATTCTCTGTCGGATCCTCTCTCCCTACACACTCCTGGTCAAACTCATTGACATATACAGAAGGCACAGTTTCAAGTTCCACAGCAAGTTGTGGTGATTGCAGTCTTCTCTGAGTGCGGATCAACTCTGGGCCATAATAGCAGAGGTCATCATTATCACTCTCAGATGTGTCACGGGTTTCACCTCCAACCAGATCAACATGGTCCTTGTTCTGTGTCTTTTGTCTTCTTTTCACTGTTTGTGATCTTGTTACAGGAGGCTGCACGATTTGGCTCGAGTCATCAGGCTTCGAGAATCTTACATTGTCTCCAATGGGTAACAGATGGTCTCTGTGAATGGTCCTTATTCCACCCATTCCACTCTCCGGCCGCAGTTTGTACGTCTTTAAACTTCTCAATGACAACATAAGGCAAGGAGTTCCATCTGTCTTGTAGTTTTTGCTTTCCTGTGACAGCAAGGTTTCTGATAAGCACTCAGTCTCCAACTGTCAACATTTGAGGTTTCACTCTTTGGTCATAGAGCCACTTGTTTCTTTGGTGAACCTTCAATGAAGTCTCAGCTGCTAACTGATACACCTGCTGAAGTTCAATCTTAATTTTCTCGACGTACTGCAGATGATTCACTCCTCTCTCACCATCAGTGGAAGTGCCGAAACACACGTCGATGGGCAAACGAGCTTCTCTTCCAAAGAGGAGGTAATAAGGATAGTAGCCTGTCGCTTCGTTCTTTGTACAATTGTAGGCATGTACAAGCTGAGTGATGTGTTGACTCCACTTACTCTTTTGGGCAGGATCCAGGGTACCGAGCATGGAGAGAAGGGTCTGGTTAAAGTGTTCTGGTTGCGGGTCACCTTGTGGGTGGTATGGTGTTGTCCGTGATTTGCGGATTCCCAGCATCCCTAGTAGTTCTCGTATCAGCCGGCTTTCAAAATCTCGCCCTTGATCAGAGTGAATGCGTGAGGGCAATCCATAGTGAACAAAGAACTTTTCCACAAGGACTTTGGCAACCGTTACTGCTCGCTGGTCTTTGGTAGGGAATGCCTGAGCATAGCGAGTGAAGTGGTCGGTTATTACTAGCACATTGGCAATGCCCTTGGAATCGGGTTCAAGTGACAAGAAGTCAATGCATACCAGGTCTAGTGGACCATTACTGGTAATGTGGCTCAATGGGGCAGACTTCTGAGGTAGTGTCTTTCGGGTAATACAACGACCACAATTTTGAATGTACTGCTCAATGTCGATGGTCATACGGGGCCAGTAAAATCGATCTCTTAGTAGCTCAGTCGTCCGTTCCACACCAAGGTGACCAGAATCATCATGTAAAGACTGCATGACGGTTAGGTGATATTTCTTAGGCAGAACCAGCTGAACTTTTTCTTTCCCACTTTGGCTTTTGGTGACTCTGTATAGCAAATTGTTTCGAATGACCAGTTTTGGGCCCTGACGTTGTAGGAGAGTCAGCACTGGATCAGAACTCTTCAGAGGGGTAAGTACCTTGCCAAGTTCAATGTCTTGTTTCACCCCCCTGATAACGGGGTCCTGTTCTTGTGCCAACTTTAGGTCTGCATTGGTCAACTGCTCCATATGACACACTTCCAGCAAAGCCGGGCAGGAGTAAGCAGAAGGGATGCTACATGGCAAAACACCTAGCTGGTCTACCAGTTGGGTGGATTCTTCACTCCAAGGAGAACTGGCCAACTGACATATTGCTTTGACACCTGACTGCGGAATTTCAGTCCAAGAGGCACAAGCAACAGGGTTAGTAGGGTAACGGGATAGCGCATCCGCGTCGATGTTATGTTTGCCAGGCTTGTACTGCAGGCAGAAGTTGTATGTCGCTAGAGCTGCTAGCCAGCGATGACCAGTTGCATTCAGCTTTGCACTTGTCAATACGTAAGTAAGGGGATTGTTGTCAGTTCTCACAACAAATTGAGCACCGTATAGGTAATCGTGAAATTTGTCAACAACAGCCCACTTTAAAGATAGGAACTCTAGCTGGTGTATGGGGTAGCGCTGCTCTGAAACACTCAACTTTCTGCTAGCAAAGGCAACCGGTCGAAGTCCATCTGAATGTTCCTGATTTAGCACAGCACCGAGGCCACTCAGACTAGCATCCACGTGGAGTACATATGGCAGGGATGGGTCAGCGAAGGCAAGTACTGGTGCATGAGTTAGACAATGTATGATCTTTCGAAAAGCCTCTCCACATGCCTCTCCACTCTTTCCACTGATTAACAGCTGCTACTTTCTCTGGGTCCGGAGCTATACCCGCAGCAGAAACAATGTGTCCCACATACTTGACCTGTGGCTGACAGAACTGGCACTTGTCGATAGATACTTTCAGCCCCCATTCCTCCAGTCGGTTGAGAACCTTCATCAATCGCTCCTCGTGTTCCTCGAGTGTGCTGCCAAAGACAATGATGTCGTCAAGGTAGACGATTACTTGTAATAGATGCATGTCACCGATCACTTACTCCATAAGCCTTTGAAACGTCGCTGGGGCCCCAGTGATTCCTTGTGGCATGCGCTGAAACTGGTAGAATCCCAGCGGACAGATCCAAGACTGAGAACCATTTGCTGCCGGCCAAACAGTCTAAGGCATCATCAATCCGTGGGGTGATGTATTGGTCTGGAATAGTGCGGCTGTTTAAGGTCCGATAATCAATGCACATCCGTACAGCACCACTCTTCTTCCGAGCTATCACAATTGGTGACGCATAAGGGCTTCTAGATTCTTTGACGATACCAGCTGCTAGAAGATCTTTTAGGTGACGTCTTACATCATCAATATCGGCTGGGCAAATGCGTCGTGAACGTTCTCGGAAGGGCCGAGGATCACTCAGTTTGATCTGATGGGTAACACCTTTGGCTAAGCCTACATCCCATTCCTCTGTGGAGAACACATTACTTCGCTCAGCCAACTTCAGACGTAATCTCCTTTCCCAGGCAGCAGGTATGTTTGCCTCCCCAAAGTTGAATAACTCCGGATCAATCTGCCTTTTGGATTCTGGGACTCCGTGTGCAACAGTAACTGTGTCGGTAGGGAATACATGGGCAATTACAGTCCCCGCTGGAATTGAGAGATCTTTACTTGTTTCATTGTGAATCAAGACTCTGAAGTTATTCACATCCACTGCTGAAGAAGGCAGTACAATTGGGGAAACAAACAGTCCAGCAGGAAGTGGATCAACAGACAAGGTTTCAATGAGAAAGATATCTTTCCTCAAGGGTTTATCGGACTTGACTTTGCATACAGCATACCGCTCACCACAGGATGGGACATTGAAAGTTCCTGGGCCTTCCCATTTCACTTGGCCTTCAGGGCGATCAGCAGCAGGAATTTGGCAGTTGTGATGGGTTTGAATTCTTAGAGACTGGGCGCTGTTTGTGACGTTAGTAGTCCCATTACAAGCTGTCAATCGCTGAAAGAAGCTGGCATTTGTTCCGATGATTACTGGGAACTGTGGCGGGCCTTGGGGGTCTGGGCAGACTAAAGCAAGGATAGCTATTTTCTCTACAGCACCAGTAACAGTAACAGGGAACGAAACATCAATGACAATGTATCCTTTGTAGGGATAATTGGATGAGCTAAGACCCCAGATAGATAAACCAGCAAGAGGATGGATGGGCACATTTGGCAGGTTTCGTGAATACCAGGATTCGAAAACAATGGTGACTTGAGACCCGCTGTCCCACAGAGCCTGGCACGGATGTCCACCAATCTTTACTGCAACGGTCGAGGCTGGTCCCACTAATCCCTTGGGAAGACCATTTGGCTCACAGGTGTGTACATGACTGTTTTTGGAAAAACAGGCTTGGTCTCCAGATGGGCTTCTGTTGTTTGGATCAGTCCTCATTCCTTTAGATTTCCTTAAGGAGCGGACTAGTTTATTGATCACTTGGGTGGCATTTTCAGGGGCTTGACACTTTGTAGCAATGTGTCCGTCCTCTCCGCACCGGTAACAAAAGTAATCTTCCTTGTTCCTTGAAAGCTTGTGTCGCGTCGGATCTGGAGCAGATTGTTGCGGTAACTGAGCATGACTCGATGAACTACTTTGACCGACATTCATTACAGCTAGCTGTTGTTGCCACTGATGTACTTGTTTTCTCAAATCTTGAACTTCAAATTCCTTTGTTACCTCTTGTTGGTCTGCGGGGCTTTTATGTTGTGGCCTCGTTCTGGATTCTAGCATCATGGATGAAGCAGGTAATCTATTTGAACAGTCGCCTTTGAGCTGGGTCCTCAGTTCTTGAATTTCCGCTTTAAGTTCTCTTACAAATGCTGGACGGAATTTTTCCTCATCCTGTAAGTGTATGGGCTTTGCTGTGGCTGTGATCTTGTGTCGAGTGGCTTCAGTTTCTTCAGCCTCACGAACCTCATTCAGAAGGCTCAGGAAAGTGGGTGGGTGTTCTTTTCGCTCCCTTAGCCTCAACTGCAGAAGCATCATGTCAGATTCAACAGCTCCACGAATCAGTTGTTCCACTCTAGCCTTGTCAACATGTGCTGGAGACAGTCCACCTTTTTGAACGACTTTAGTCAGTGATTTCTCCATCCTTCTCAGGAAATCAGAAAGTGACTCTCTAGGACACTGTCGAAGAAGCCGAAAAGCAAAATACAAGTCTTCTCCAGACTCCGACGACCCGAAAGTACTTTCCAGCGCTTCAAGGTACTGCAGCGCGCTAGCATCAGGGCTGGACATACGGACAGCTTTAATGATTTCCAGGGCTGGTTCCTTTAAGCTTTCAACAACCCTTCTTCATTTTTCCTTCTCAGAGCACTCACATTCGGTTATCATCATTTTAGCTTGCTCGATCCAATGATCCATGGTTTCTTCTCCTGTGGGTGTCGGAACAGTACCAGAGAATGTACGTAAACGACGGTAGGCATTGCTGTAATTTTGTGGCCTTACCATTTTGTCTAGGATTTCACCCACTGCACGAATGATTGACTCAGGGGAACTGGGATTTGAACTCAGCGGGGGAAACAGAGCTTGTAGATCGGTCATAGACTTCCCTTCATCCCTAAGAAACTCAGAGAGTTTGTCAGCAAATCCTGCTGGAGCAGCAGTGGTTGAGTCTCTTTCAACAGCCGTAAGTATCATCCAGGTCTCCCCCTCCTCTGTAGGTCGTAGTTCCATAGGGCAGCGTGTGAGGTCTACAGCCTCTCTGCATTCACACAGCACTAGTAGTGTAGTTGGAGTGGCCCCACATTTTGTGTCTCGAACACGGACTCTTCCAAAGACTTTCACACTCTCTGCCACTTCTTCAATGCGTGCAATCTCTGTGTTTCTTGGTACTCCAGTCAGCAGCAAGGCGTGAGCTGGATCGATCCATGCCTCTCTGCACCAGTCAGCTAGTTCACTTTGAAGAAGAGGGTTATTGCTGCAAGACATATTTCAACAGGAAGCAGTTAAGTGCAAGAAAGTGTCCGTTTTTCTTAGGTATCAACTTAAAGAGTATTGACGTGTTTATTTCTCTCTTCTCTTAGGGTACCAGAGAGGGGAAGATAATCCCGGATGAGCCCCCACTTTGTGTAGCACCCCCTGCCCTCTTAGGCTGGCCTGGCCTAAGCTCTGTAGGGTGGAGCACCGGGTTCCTTTAATTGGTGTCTCTCGACTATAAATATAGACCCCTATACTGATACCACTGTTTAGAGATATGAACTTCACTGATAATTAAATAAACTGATAAGGTTATACATCAAAGGGGATTTATTTATAAAACAGAAAAAAGAAAATGAGAGAAAATAAAGTATATAGTTATATGTATATATTATTAGTAGAACTGTATATATATCCAATAGGAATAATCAGCAGAGATATTCTAGTAATAACCAATAGGTAAATTCAATATGAATACGTACAGATATTAATACTCAATGTACAATATGAATACACAAATTTAAATAAACAATGTATCCCCTAGGGAAATGTACCCCTCTCAATGAGTGTCAAAGAAGTTTTTAACGTGCCTCCCTTAGGATGCACTTTGTACACACTCCCTAACTCATAAAGAGTAAATTCACAGTGAAATATTAAATTCAGTAACTCACTTAATACCCAGTGCACTGATATAACCAAATTATAAAGTCTCACAGTGAATAGTTCCCAAACAGAGGGTATAAAGTAACACTTTTCACTGTCTTATGAACTGTGACTGTAAAATGGTAATACGATTTCAATAGACAGAATATAAACCAACGTGGGCCCACTCACACACATAAACACACTCACACACCACCCCGATGCAGGCCTGAGACGTTGCTTGTGTGCGTAGGGGCCTTTGAAACTGCAAATTGGCCTCTTCGCTCTTCAGTGAGCAAAATAAAACCAATAGAATGTACCTGCGTTCTTTAAGCAGCCCGGATACTCTCCCGTGTCCGGCTACACAATCCCCCACGAACAGCCGTCCATCCCACGAGGCCGGAGGAACACCCAACACTCCCGGTGGCTGGGTGCGCTATCCGGTAGCGTCTCGTACCTTCCCTTGATTTCAGAGGACCTTTGAGTGCTTCCGGTGACTCGAAAGGTCTATCTGATTCCTCAGTCACGTCCCACGACGAATAATGAGCTAATAGCAAGCTCAATAGTGCAGAATAGTTCAGCAAATAATGCTAACAGAGATCGCTGGTTCTCAATAAACAAATAGTTAACACACAGTCTGCGTCAACTGTTACACTTAAACACCCAAAAGATACTATAAACTAAAATCAATCGTATAACTCGCGTTTTGCAGTTATAAAAGTTAGCTTTTTATCAGAACCAAACCCTTCAGCGACCAGGATCTCCTAATCTCTGCTCGTCTTCTCCACACCATCTCTTAATCGGCCAATAACATCAGGTTGAATTACTGAAATAAATGAACTTTTCCACGACATTCTAATTTATTGAGATGCACCTGTACAAGCGCTTTGTACCGTATACATATTTGACTGTAAAACCCTTAACAGCACAGTGTTCTGTTAACATGCTCTCAATAAAAACCTAGTTGGCTATTATAAAATCAAAATTATAACTCAACACACTCTTTTAAGGGAAACTCATCTGCTTTGCTGTAAAGCTACTTATAGCTTATATACATATATTAACTTCCCTGATAAGGGGGTTACATGAATAAAACGAAGTGTGGAATGTTGGACACTTCATGCACTCGTCGCAGCTCTAATTAAGTAGTGGAGGGGCAGCAGCTTTCAGACTCCGATGCTGAATGACAAAATAACCTTCCATAAGTCATACACTACACGGTTGAGTAAATAAGAGCATGAGTACAGTAGTGTAAGTGCATAGTGTATAGCTCGTCATTTGGGACGCAGCTTACAACTGTGTAACAACACCCTAGCAACCAGAGAGCAACATATAAATTCCTCCTTTAAAACACCTTAGCAACTGCATAGCAACACCATGGCAACGACCCATAAAAAACTAGCACCACTCACCACTCACAGTCTTCAGAGCATGCAAAAATTGAATATTTATTTAATATTTTGTAGTAATTTCAAAACATTTCAACATTCTATCTCAATTTCGTTAGGGCAGCAGCTGTGTGGAAGTGTGATAGAGATTGTGGTCAGCTTGAATCAGAGTAATGTGTGATATGAGATGGGTACAAGAGGCTGAGAATGCAGAGACAGCTGAGGACTAAAGAGGCAGAGAGAGGCACCCAAAAACAGATTGCCCCACCCAAAAGAAACGACAGAGGCCATTTGGAGCCACTAGAAAAGAAACAGAGCCTGTCGAGGGGGTAGTTTATGAAAAGAAAAAAAAAAATCATATTGAAACTCTTTTGGGTGTCTCACTTTTGTTGTGTTCACACCAAGGACGATAACTATTAAGATAACTATACAGTTTTAATAATCTTTGTAATTCTATGAGAATATCAACATAATTATTTACACAGAGTAATTATATTGTTGGTATCATTTTCAAAAAACATATGTATATTTTATTTTTACATTTTTCCCAATTTTATTTTTACATTTACATTTTTTTTTTTTATCAGCAGCTGATGAACTATAAAAACACTGTCAGCCAGTCAGAATCCTTCCGAGCATTTAAAGCAACAGAAGAAATAAATGCTTTTATAATAAATACAAAATTATTGTGTGTTGGTATAGACGCTAATATGATTATTGTTGTAGTTATCTTTATTGTTATTCTCGGTGTAAACAGACATTATTAAGCAGAGTATTAAAGTTTGTACGTAACAACATTTATAACCTGGTGACGTTAGGTGAAAAGTAAAATGAGAGGCAGAGTAATTTAAAATATTGGTTTATGTATATAATAGTGGATAGACTTGATGTTACACAAAACATTGTAGAATTCACATATAGGTCTTGTGAGGTTATACACTCCACTTTAAACATGTTTTGTAGCCCATTTTGAAGGCTTTTTCACAGCTTATCATCCAATTTTGCCTGTGTTTGCCTGTGTTTATTTAATTGCATATACACCTTTCAAATAGCATTAGATGCTATACACTAAGTGAAATAGTGATAGATGTCGTAGTGCAAATAGTAGTAGATCTTATTTGCATCTTGTTGTACATTATAAAACAGTATGCAATAATAATACATATTCAGTCTAAATGACTATATGTATTCAAACCATAAACAGATGATTCTTTATTGGGACCTTACTTGTCCTAATTCCTAAAGCCCATCCCTACACCTACCACTAAACCCAGCCATTTACATTTCGAACATGATGATCAGTGAAGGTGTCCTCAGAGGTCCTGGAAAGGTCCCATAGTTTTGATGTGATAACAACATGAGGTGCATCGATGTGCCAGCCCTTCAGATCAATGTGAGGACACCACATCCAGTTTCAATTATAGTCCTATTAAATACCCTTTTGGCACTTTTATAATGTTTTCTACATTTTTCATTGTTTCACTTTCAAATAAATGCCTATTGGAGCTGATATGTGATGGGAAAAGGGAGAATAATGGGATCAGAAAAAGGCGGATTAAAACTGTTGTCAGTCATGTTGAAAGCTAAATCCACCAGTCTTCCTCAGCACACCACTTTGTTATAAGACGGGTTACTTTTGTACTTACCCAGTTTTGGACCCCACAGACTTTCACTGAATGGAGAAAAACAATATTAAAGAAACTCTTTTGTGCCATGCAGAAAAAAAGTCATACCGTTTGGAATGTCAAGAGGGTGGAGTAAATGATGACAGCTAATTTGAACTAACTTGCTCAGCAAGAACTGTCTTCAGACTGCTGCTCTGCCACGATAGTTGTTGACCCGAAAGAGAAAACTGACCTTAGAAGAAGATCATTTACTCTAATGCCTGTTGTCAGGCCCCTTGCTGTAATACTGAGACTGAAATGCATATTTTGTTAATAATTGTGTTCCGACACACTTCGGAATTCAACTGTGAATTATTTTTTTTTTTTAGTTTTGTGTTTTCTTTGGGGAATGTCAATTCATTGTCATGGCAGAAACTAATTGATATTGATCACATTCAAGTTGCTCACTTTACAGTTGTGTTGATTAAGAATATCCATGAAAATACTACTCGTTTAGCCCATTTGTGAGGACACATGCAGGCTTGCTTGAGAAAAAGAAAAAAACTACATTCCCCATGTGTGGGAGGATGAAAATAACAAAATACATAGATAAACTATAAATTATACATAAAATGCAGTTTGCCCTTCAGTCTTGTTGTAGGCTTACTAGTGATAAAATGCTTCCTGTGTTTTTCAGGAAGTGAAAAAGAGAGAACAAGAAGTAGTTAAGCATGTGTTTCGAGCCTAAAAAAAAAATATATATATATATATAATAATAATCCTCCCATTGTTACATCATAGTAGAGAAAAAGAAAGAAATATAAAATTCTTCTAATTCAAACTGCCAATGTCAAACAATTGAATTTTAACAGCATTTACTGTACCATTATCTACAAAATAATTAGCATACTTAAATGTTTTATTATGTCCAGTGAGTGTGTGAAAAATGTTCTTCATTGTTATTTCCATTGTGCTATTACAGATGAATGAAGAGAAGATGACACAATTAAACTTCATTAGAAGGGATGGAGATGACAAGCATGTATGTGTCAGAATGACATTGCTGGAATAAGCAAAGCCTTTTCTTTTGGCTAATGTTTTCACCAAGGTGTGCATCTATATGACAAAATTCCAAATCACAGGTAGGTCAAGATTCGGGAATTGATGCGAAAGATCACACTTTCTCATCACAAACACACACCAATAAAGTTTACTGTCATCAAACTCTATACAGAGAAATAGGTAGAAACACAAACCTGCCCATCATACACTACATCACATCACAACTCAGTGCTGTCACATACAGTTTCTGTGTCTGCATACAGAAATAATGAGTAGAAATGAGTGTGTGATCCAAACATGTATAAACTGTACTGACTTCTACTGGCAACTGTGCTAACCTTGGTATGATTCCAAATGTTGTTGTCACTAAAAGGGTTAATTGTGTGTGTGACGTAGAAAGGAGAGTACATTGCTATTAATCTTCTTTCATTATTGCTTTGACACATCACAGGACTTGTGTTTGCTCAATGCTTTGCAATCTTTGAATCTTTGAAGTGAAAAGGTCATATATCTGTATAATGAGCCATGAATGACTGTATCCCTCGTTTTACAGTTAAACAAACTCTTCAAAGCATAAAAAGAGATGTGTTTGCAAGTGCATGTGTGTACATTTGCGCTGTTACACGCACACACACACACACACACACACACAAAAAAAATTATAATAATATTAATAATAATAATAATAATAATAAACCTGGTCTAAATGAAATAATAAAAAAGTAAACAAATACATTTTCAAATAATAACATGGGGGAGCCAAAGTTACAGTCCTACAGTTTACTGTACATTTACATAATTAATGTAATTTTTACATTTCATAAGAAAAATATTGTTGAAACTCTGAAAACATTAAGAGCATTCTGCTGAAACTGATCCATAAATGTATCTGGTTAATAATTACTAATTATGTTTACTAGATTTTAATGTGGTTTAATTACTAATCACTGGACTGACTCATTTAGGAATTCTAAAACCCAACCATTATCAGGACAATACAGTGATGCACATAAATTGTCCTTTCAATACTTTAATAAAGATCAAAAATAATTGTTATACAGTTAATAACATAAAAAGTCACCTTCTGTTATCTCTCATTATTTGTTCCATGTCATTCTCCAGTGCCAAATGCCACATTACTTGTGCTGTATTTATTGCAGTTAAAAACATGTTTTTGCCCAGGGGTTAGCTTTGTTTTATATTTTACTTTATATTGATTTTTGTAAGTATATCAGTTCAAAGTAATGTATATAAAACAACTCAAGCAAGCATTAGTGTCACTGACAAACATCAAATGTTGTTGACTACAGGTCATTGAAATCCTGGTCCTGGATGATGATGAATACAATATTTCAGCTGTGCTAAAGCACACAAAATATTAATAGCAATGGCATGGAATTTAAACACTTACCTGTTTTGAAAATAATGTTAAATAATGAGAAAATTATGTGAAAAGACGCTTGGAAACATACAGCATAGTATTGCCCATGTTCACTAAGGTGAATGGTGGCCAATATGCAAACATAGGGTAAACTAGATCACAGAATTCAAATTTTGTCAGCACAGAATTGTTTATGTAAACAGAGGTAAATGGCCACCAATATGCAAACGTGAGGTTAAACTAGATCAGGGAATATAAATGTAGTCAGTTTTCCCCACAACTTTCCTTTGTTTCTTTCATTGTTGCAGACAGGAAATGAGTAGCCTACCATGTAAATGTTTATAGTATGCTGCAGCAGTCTTTCAGACACTGAAAATTCTGACTGCAGTGCATTTCACAAGGTTAGGTTCTGTTGACTCATTATCAGTTTTATTGAAGAGATAGACTCTTCTAGAGATAGATAGAATAGTAGAAATAACAATTAAGAACTGGACGTTCTAAATTAAACACGCAATGTGGCACTCCAGTTAAGTGTTTATTATTATTACATACTCTTTCTCAAACTATTGATTAAAAATAGTGGGCAGTTTTATGTATATGGTCAATAATTGTGTAGTCCACAACAAATAACATTAGTAAGTTCGGCTCCAAGGTAAGGTTATGACAGTTTAGTAACTCACGAATGCAGATGTTTGTGGACAGCCTGCAGTAGGCGTTGACCGTATTCAGTGGGCCTGTGGCGGGCGGCGTTAGGACCGCGCGGTATGCCGATAGGGAGGCATCACAGTCAGAGCAGCAGCTGAAGCGGCAAACAAAGACAAGGAGCGCAGCGCGATCCTGCAGCATCCACGCCCACCCACACACACTCACACACAGCAGCAGCAGCAGCAGCAGCTCACTGTACCACTGGTAAGTCAAACACCGGTATACTTTTATTTTAAAAGAAAACGTGGTGTGTAAATCGAAACGTATGTCATGTTATTATGCTGACGTTTAGTGAGTTACTTTAATGTTAGAAGTATAGAGGCAGATTTAGTGAATGTTAGTGGGTGAACAGTCAGGTGATCTCAGGTTCGAGACAGCCCTAATATCCATGTCTGTCTATCTATCTATCTATCTATCTATCTATCTATCTATTTATCTGAAACCCATAGTAATGGGATCAAATAAGAATCCTCTAAGAATCAATTAAGATCTTATGGATAAACTTAAATTACAACAAGATTTATTATAACTAATGGAATGATATCTTGTTACTGGATAGTTAAAGGAAATCACAAAGAACACTCTAGGTTTAAAATCCTGAAAGATTTTCTTTATATTTATTTTGATATCCAAGAGGGATATTTTATCCTATTGGGAATCCTAATAGCCTTATCGGGAGCACATATCTAAAAGATGTGATTTAAAATATGTTATTTTATAATCTTACAAGACAATTCTTATTAGGATGCTTTTGGGTTTAAAATTAGTATTGGTAGCAAATGTGAGCGAAACTTTATTGTCTCTGGGAGCCTCAAATTGTAGGGTATTTTTCTGTAATACTCAGGAGGTTGCAGTGTGTGTGAGTGTGAGATACAAGCCCCATACTGAATTTGCTGTAGTGCAGCATGTGCCAAAGAGACACAATGAAACAGGCTCGCAGAGCACTCTGAGTGGGTGGATGGGGGGAGTGGGGCATACGGACTTGCCCCTGGAGAACATTTGCTTTCACTATGACCAGTTTTATCCTGTGATTCAGTGTGTGATGTGTTTCTGGACTCTACACTAGAGTCACTACAGCACAGTGTTTATTACCCAACAAAGACTCAACAGTATAGTAGGCGAAGTTTGAACCTGTCATCTTGAAACAGCAGTATTTTACAAACAGCAAACACTATTGGCTTGTGATTACCTTCAAAAGACCACTGGAGGTCTTTCCCTTAAAAAATATGTTGCATGGGTGAAATAGGGTGTATTACTACAACTTTACATGGTAATGTCTTTTTCTGTAAAAAAAGAAATCAAGCTTCTATTTTTGTATTATTATGCGTAAGCAGGATGACAGTTTAAGTGATTTAAAGAGGTGGAATAGTGCAATAAATAACATTTGTAACAATCGCAGGAACCCCATCTACACAACATAATAAAACTAGATAACAATTCAGTGCTTGCTTTTAAAGTAGTTTACCCAAAATATGTATTACTTTTGTGGAAAACAAAAACAAGATGTTTAGCAGAAACAAGCAGCTCTTTTCCAGAAAATGAAAATAAATGCGGACTGGGGGTGTCAAGCTTCAAAAAGGACAAAAAGCACCATGACAGTAGTCCAAATGACTTATATACTATTCAAAATCCATACAGTAATCCATACAAAAGAGGCCATACAGTAGCTTTGTGTGAAGAACACATTTGCCATTTGTTGAAAATAATCCTAAATGTAGCATTCAAATGCCATTTGCACAGGGCTAGCAGCTTAAACATTCTGCCAAACATCTCATTTAGTTTTTTTTTTTTTTTTCCCCCGCAAGTAAGAACATGGGTTGGTAATGAGTTGAGAGTGAGTAAATTATGACAGAATTTTCAGTTTTCATTTTTTTTTATGTGCAGTGGGTGTTGCATATATCCTAAACTCAGTAGGGGTGTTTTCTCCAATGCTGTCATGAACTGGCATATCTGGATGACACTAAGTATCTTGCCGAGTCAGTGGTCCACAGTTGCTGGGTTGTGGTGTATGAGAGTGCATCTGAGTGTAGGAGACCTTGTGTCAGCTGTGGACCAGGCCCAATTCCCCTCTGCACCACTGATGGCGGTAAAAAAGCACTTAAGGTGTGTAGTGTGTTTGTGTGACCACAACAAGGATGTAATCCCTTTTTTGTTACTGGCACAGAGGGACACGGGGCACAGGATTAGACAATAACAAACCCATAAATCAGCACAAATCTGTGGCCACCTCACGCATTGTCACTTTAACATTTTACAGAGACTTTTGTAATCAAACTTTGTATTGTTTTTTTTTTTCACATCTGAATATGTGTTTGCCTTTTCAAATTCTCTCAGTTCTGTATCATGTCCGGTGTGTCTATGTTTACAGATTTCTTAGCATTATTGTGTCTATTCCAAGGTGTGGCGACGAGTTGTAGTAGCCAGGCTTTAATTGGAAAAGCTGCTGCAATCCCTTCTGGCAGTCACACTGGACACAAGCCCAGGTCTAAATGCCACAGACGGCAAAAGACGGCCTTATTGACAAGACAACCCCACTATATAATTTGTGTACAACAAACACATAATAACAGCCACTAGAAAATACTAATGTTAAAAATAAATCTTAGAACATAAATTATAACAGGAAAAATCTCATATGCTTACAGTGATGGAGGGACCCAAGCCATTTTGAGAGACTAGAATATCATATGGACATGGGAGCTACCTAACAGTAACCACCTAGCAACACTCTGTGACCACCCAGAACAACCTATCAACCCAATAGCAACAACCTATCAGCCACGCCATAACCATCAAAACACTGAAAATCCCATATTGACTACTAATTTAGATATCGGAGGGAACGCATCCACCTCGATGTTACCGCCGTTACAGCCTCAAAAGATGTTAAAATGTAGTTTTGCATCATAACCTTGAATGTTTGGAATATAAGTCAATGTGATGGCCCTTTGAGAATAAAAATGTTCAGGATGAACTCTTTCCTTCGCTCTCTAGTGCAGTGTGTGTTGATTTTGGATTGGTGTCAGGAAGTCAAGTAAGCTGACTTGTAGCAATCTAACTCTCAGAAATCCCATCATTACAGGCTAAAGATAGTGGAGGTCAGGCTGTGGCGCTGATTAAGGAGCTAATTGAGGTGTCATCAAGCTAGGTAGCACTGACAAGCGTTTATAGGATTCCTCTAAATAAATCAATAGAGATGGAAGCACCTTAGCTGTTTCACAAGTCTTAAAGGATTTGTGTTTGTCATCCAAAATGTTTGACTGCTCCCAAAGTTCTGACAGCACTGGATACAACAACAACAACAACAACAACAACAACAACAACAATAATAATAATGCTCTGGAACCTTTTACTTTCCCATAGATTCCTTTATTATCTCCGCTGTTTTTCCTAAATAGCAATGAGATTAAATATTAAATGGAGATGTTTGCTTTAGTCTCTTCTTAGTTTTTTCTCATTAGAGACCCCTGATATTGTTTATCTAAAGTTTCAGAAGAAAGATTTTTGTCTTCTTCATCAACAGTTAATGTTTCTTCTCAAGTGCTGATATGGATTTGACATGCCATATCAAGCTTTGGATTAATAAACCATGCTGTATGTTTGTTGTGTGTCAACACCATGCTGGATGAGTATTGATTTTTAAGCCTCATCTCAGTTTCTGTGCAATTTTAATGTCGTAGTGCTTTCCTTATTGAAGACATTACAAAATTAAATTCAATCTTATTGATTTTCTTGAAACATGTTCCTGTGAACATTAGTCTTTCTAATCTTTCATCAAAATGCACCTTATTTAGAAAAAAAAACATATAACTTAATGAAACTTACTCAGAAAACGTCTCGGTTACGTATGGTAACCCTCGTTCCCTGAAGGAGGGAACGGAGACGTCACGTCCCGTCGCCACAGCTCCTGTACCACCGCTGAGCGGCCGGGTCACCGGCTCGGCTCCTCAGCGAAAACCTGAATATGCGCTGCATCTGCTGCCTACTTATACTCACGCTGTGATCAGCAGCAGCTGGATGCAATAATCGCATGCCAATGTGCATTGGCTCGTTTAGTTTACACTCGAAGTAGATTGGTCCCTCTAAGCGAGATCCCCATTTCGTCGGTCATCCGACGTGACGTCGAGAGTGACCGACTGAAAGGGAACGTCTCGGTTACGTATGGTAACCCTCGTTCCCTGAAGGAGGGAACGGAGACGTCACGTCCCGTCGCCACAGCTCCTGTACCACCGCTGAGCGGCCGGGTCACCGGCTCGGCTCCTCAGCGAAAACCTGAATATGCGCTGCATCTGCTGCCTACTTATACTCACGCTGTGATCAGCAGCAGCTGGATGCAATAATCGCATGCCAATGTGCATTGGCTCGTTTAGTTTACACTCGAAGTAGATTGGTCCCTCTAAGCGAGATCCCCATTTCGTCGGTCATCCGACGTGACGTCGAGAGTGACCGACTGAAAGGGAACGTCTCGGTTACGTATGGTAACCCTCGTTCCCTGAAGGAGGGAACGGAGACGTCACGTCCCGTCGCCACAGCTCCTGTACCACCGCTGAGCGGCCGGGTCACCGGCTCGGCTCCTCAGCGAAAACCTGAATATGCGCTGCATCTGCTGCCTACTTATACTCACGCTGTGATCAGCAGCAGCTGGATGCAATAATCGCATGCCAATGTGCATTGGCTCGTTTAGTTTACACTCGAAGTAGATTGGTCCCTCTAAGCGAGATCCCCATTTCGTCGGTCATCCGACGTGACGTCGAGAGTGACCGACTGAAAGGGAACGTCTCGGTTACGTATGGTAACCCTCGTTCCCTGAAGGAGGGAACGGAGACGTCACGTCCCGTCGCCACAGCTCCTGTACCACCGCTGAGCGGCCGGGTCACCGGCTCGGCTCCTCAGCGAAAACCTGAATATGCGCTGCATCTGCTGCCTACTTATACTCACGCTGTGATCAGCAGCAGCTGGATGCAATAATCGCATGCCAATGTGCATTGGCTCGTTTAGTTTACACTCGAAGTAGATTGGTCCCTCTAAGCGAGATCCCCATTTCGTCGGTCATCCGACGTGACGTCGAGAGTGACCGACTGAAAGGGAACGTCTCGGTTACGTATGGTAACCCTCGTTCCCTGAAGGAGGGAACGGAGACGTCACGTCCCGTCGCCACAGCTCCTGTACCACCGCTGAGCGGCCGGGTCACCGGCTCGGCTCCTCAGCGAAAACCTGAATATGCGCTGCATCTGCTGCCTACTTATACTCACGCTGTGATCAGCAGCAGCTGGATGCAATAATCGCATGCCAATGTGCATTGGCTCGTTTAGTTTACACTCGAAGTAGATTGGTCCCTCTAAGCGAGATCCCCATTTCGTCGGTCATCCGACGTGACGTCGAGAGTGACCGACTGAAAGGGAACGTCTCGGTTACGTATGGTAACCCTCGTTCCCTGAAGGAGGGAACGGAGACGTCACGTCCCGTCGCCACAGCTCCTGTACCACCGCTGAGCGGCCGGGTCACCGGCTCGGCTCCTCAGCGAAAACCTGAATATGCGCTGCATCTGCTGCCTACTTATACTCACGCTGTGATCAGCAGCAGCTGGATGCAATAATCGCATGCCAATGTGCATTGGCTCGTTTAGTTTACACTCGAAGTAGATTGGTCCCTCTAAGCGAGATCCCCATTTCGTCGGTCATCCGACGTGACGTCGAGAGTGACCGACTGAAAGGGAACGTCTCGGTTACGTATGGTAACCCTCGTTCCCTGAAGGAGGGAACGGAGACGTCACGTCCCGTCGCCACAGCTCCTGTACCACCGCTGAGCGGCCGGGTCACCGGCTCGGCTCCTCAGCGAAAACCTGAATATGCGCTGCATCTGCTGCCTACTTATACTCACGCTGTGATCAGCAGCAGCTGGATGCAATAATCGCATGCCAATGTGCATTGGCTCGTTTAGTTTACACTCGAAGTAGATTGGTCCCTCTAAGCGAGATCCCCATTTCGTCGGTCATCCGACGTGACGTCGAGAGTGACCGACTGAAAGGGAACGTCTCGGTTACGTATGGTAACCCTCGTTCCCTGAAGGAGGGAACGGAGACGTCACGTCCCGTCGCCACAGCTCCTGTACCACCGCTGAGCGGCCGGGTCACCGGCTCGGCTCCTCAGCGAAAACCTGAATATGCGCTGCATCTGCTGCCTACTTATACTCACGCTGTGATCAGCAGCAGCTGGATGCAATAATCGCATGCCAATGTGCATTGGCTCGTTTAGTTTACACTCGAAGTAGATTGGTCCCTCTAAGCGAGATCCCCATTTCGTCGGTCATCCGACGTGACGTCGAGAGTGACCGACTGAAAGGGAACGTCTCGGTTACGTATGGTAACCCTCGTTCCCTGAAGGAGGGAACGGAGACGTCACGTCCCGTCGCCACAGCTCCTGTACCACCGCTGAGCGGCCGGGTCACCGGCTCGGCTCCTCAGCGAAAACCTGAATATGCGCTGCATCTGCTGCCTACTTATACTCACGCTGTGATCAGCAGCAGCTGGATGCAATAATCGCATGCCAATGTGCATTGGCTCGTTTAGTTTACACTCGAAGTAGATTGGTCCCTCTAAGCGAGATCCCCATTTCGTCGGTCATCCGACGTGACGTCGAGAGTGACCGACTGAAAGGGAACGTCTCGGTTACGTATGGTAACCCTCGTTCCCTGAAGGAGGGAACGGAGACGTCACGTCCCGTCGCCACAGCTCCTGTACCACCGCTGAGCGGCCGGGTCACCGGCTCGGCTCCTCAGCGAAAACCTGAATATGCGCTGCATCTGCTGCCTACTTATACTCACGCTGTGATCAGCAGCAGCTGGATGCAATAATCGCATGCCAATGTGCATTGGCTCGTTTAGTTTACACTCGAAGTAGATTGGTCCCTCTAAGCGAGATCCCCATTTCGTCGGTCATCCGACGTGACGTCGAGAGTGACCGACTGAAAGGGAACGTCTCGGTTACGTATGGTAACCCTCGTTCCCTGAAGGAGGGAACGGAGACGTCACGTCCCGTCGCCACAGCTCCTGTACCACCGCTGAGCGGCCGGGTCACCGGCTCGGCTCCTCAGCGAAAACCTGAATATGCGCTGCATCTGCTGCCTACTTATACTCACGCTGTGATCAGCAGCAGCTGGATGCAATAATCGCATGCCAATGTGCATTGGCTCGTTTAGTTTACACTCGAAGTAGATTGGTCCCTCTAAGCGAGATCCCCATTTCGTCGGTCATCCGACGTGACGTCGAGAGTGACCGACTGAAAGGGAACGTCTCGGTTACGTATGGTAACCCTCGTTCCCTGAAGGAGGGAACGGAGACGTCACGTCCCGTCGCCACAGCTCCTGTACCACCGCTGAGCGGCCGGGTCACCGGCTCGGCTCCTCAGCGAAAACCTGAATATGCGCTGCATCTGCTGCCTACTTATACTCACGCTGTGATCAGCAGCAGCTGGATGCAATAATCGCATGCCAATGTGCATTGGCTCGTTTAGTTTACACTCGAAGTAGATTGGTCCCTCTAAGCGAGATCCCCATTTCGTCGGTCATCCGACGTGACGTCGAGAGTGACCGACTGAAAGGGAACGTCTCGGTTACGTATGGTAACCCTCGTTCCCTGAAGGAGGGAACGGAGACGTCACGTCCCGTCGCCACAGCTCCTGTACCACCGCTGAGCGGCCGGGTCACCGGCTCGGCTCCTCAGCGAAAACCTGAATATGCGCTGCATCTGCTGCCTACTTATACTCACGCTGTGATCAGCAGCAGCTGGATGCAATAATCGCATGCCAATGTGCATTGGCTCGTTTAGTTTACACTCGAAGTAGATTGGTCCCTCTAAGCGAGATCCCCATTTCGTCGGTCATCCGACGTGACGTCGAGAGTGACCGACTGAAAGGGAACAGCTTTTTGGCTAATGTCACTATAGGGCGTGAAAGATACTGGTTAATGATTATTCCATTAGCTATTTAGGCACTAATTTAGGCTACTATTGTAGTAACACAGCCTTTCTATAATCTTGTCAAAGGTTAACAGTAATGTAATGCTGGCTGTTATTAATGTAATAAAGGTTACAGCGATAACACATTCATGACTGCCTTTATTCAGGAAATACACAATCCATTATATTCCTGATCAACAAAGTCAGACTCATTAAACATTATTTATTTACTTATTTTTTATCTGATGCAGCACATTATGGAAGTAAAACTGGTAATATTAAGATGTTGTTTGAGCACAAATTGTAACTACATTTTCTTTAATGGGTTGTAATAAATATGTGCATGTAACTTTACAATTGTCATGTTTACAGCTTCTTCCTGTTAATTTTTTTTTATTTTTTATTTTTTCTGTGGAAAATAAAGTTAATCACTAAACAGTCTAATACCACCAGAGTGCTCTCTCATTAACTGCTCACTCTCTCTCTTATGGTCTTCCTCACGCCAAGCAGCTAGATCAGATCCTAAACAAGGACAGTTGTAGTGTTTTGCATTTCTGACATCTTGAATTTCAGGTGACACTAAATGTTAAATAAGAGTTCCTCTTAGTTCTCAGTAAATTATGGGTAGTGAGGTGCAAGCAAAATACACTAGTTATTTGTTATGACTTGTAACAGTGGTTCAGTTTGAAACATTTATCCCTACATCTTTGCTCTCAGCTAAAACTCATTTACAGAAAAAAATTTAAATAAATAAAATATAATATAATAAAATAAAATAAAATAAAATAAGACATATTTTGTGTTTAACAGGGATAGTAAGTTTGTGTCTGCAGGGTTACTTGAAGTCTCTCACATTAAGTTTAATACTTCAATAAACTGTAATACTTTACTCTTGTGTAAATATGAGTATGTATAATGAAAAACTGGTTTTAGGAAGTATTAAAACTAAAGGATACAGATAGAATCAAAATTAGATAGTGCTAAACTTCCAGTATGGCAATAATCCTTTATCAGAGGACTTGTATTGTTATTTAAGTGAATGTCCCTGAATGTTAAACAAAACTGCTAATCGACCAAATCCACGACACAGCATGATATTTGCCAGACAGGGAATAGGAAGCAGGGGCTATTGACATCAGGCAGTTCTGGAGAAAAAAAAAGAGTCAAACTTATCAGGACATTGATAAGCAAATATTGATTTAGCTTTGAATAGAAGTAAGTGTGTGTGTGAGCGCGCGCGCGTGCGTGTGTGTGTGTGTGATATGAGGCGGTGTAGCTTTATTGATCCGGTATTGGTTTAGGGGATTGTGGGGGAGTATTTTAAGGGAATGTTTTCTAAGATGGAACAGTGAGGTAACAGAATGAGAATATTGACAAAGGCTGGAACAGCAGAAGGTGGGTGGGAGGAGTAAGTGTAAATTGTAAAAGCCTTGTTGGGGGCAGGAGACCTCAATGACAAAGAGATGGACAGATGACCACTGTTTATTGAAATTAGATAGGGCATATGTCACACACACACACACACACACACACACACACCAAAGACACACGTGGGGTTTCCATGATTTATCAAGCTGATCAAGTTTATTTAGTTATCTAAACAGGGAGATTGCATACATTCTATCTATTGTTTTTTTATATATATATACAGCTATAAATACTGTAACCTAACCCTAACAGAAAATGAAAAAGAAAAAGCAGCAGCTTTATATTTATACCATTTTTTCAAATGAGGACTCCCTAAAAGACATTTTTTGGAGATTTTGCTAGTTTTAACTTTCTTCTGGGTTATTTCCCCCCCATATAGTTATGTAGGAACACAAGAATAACTATAGGAATATTCTTGTAAGGAATTGATAATGTATCAATTAATTCCCTTAGTAAGGAAAGTCATTACTAAGATTTCAGTTTTAAATGTCAGAATCAGAATGAGCTTTATTGCCAGGTATGTTTACACATACGAGGAATTTGTTTTCGTGACAGGAATTTGTTTTTGTTTTCGTGTCCTCGTGCTTATCATTTCTGGTGTGTTGTTGTGTTGAGCACAGAGATATTCTAGTTTGCTAGGTTGCACATGCAAATGTGGTATGCAGGGTCGGGCCTGGTTAGTTTGGATGAGAGACCACCTGGCCATACCAGGTACTGTAAGCTTTTGGGTTTTCTTCACTAGTTACACTGTAAATAGGTTGCTGTAAATTTTACAGTAACTTACTGGCAGCTGGATGCCAGTAATTTACTGTAAAAATGTTTACAGTATTATTACTGTAATTACATTTACAGTACAATAATGTCTTTACTCTATTTTATTTACAGTATTATTGCCGTATTTTCATTTAAAGTATCAGTACTGTAGAGTTTATTTTCATTTAGTTTAAACATTTTTACCTGTAAAAAACAATCCAATTATGGTACTGCACTGTAAACCATGATTTTTACCATCCCAGAATTAGGATTCTTATGAATAGAAAGATCCAAAGATCAGCATTTATCTGAAATAAAAAGCTTTTGTAACATTATAGACTATACCATTCAAAAGCTTGGAGTCAGTATAATTTTTTTCTTTGGGAAAGAAATTATAGAAATTAGTACTTTTATTTAGCAAGGATGCTTTAAATTGATCAAAAGTGATGATAAAGGCATTTATAATGTTACAAAAGATTTCTATTTCAGATAAAT
>NW_015623461.1:109451-135322 GCF_001515625.1 Sinocyclocheilus rhinocerous | reverse complement strand
GATGTTTTTGAACTGTTGTATAAAAGCAATATCACACTTTCAATCAAATGAAATCAATCAATATGTGTATGTTTGCACATTGCAAAAACGCACTTCATGCAATGCGATACACTATACAATCCAAAACCATGAAAATGTAATAATAAAAAAACTATTTTAAAGCATTTGAAAAATTGTTCTCAATTCCCCAAAATAAAGACAAGAAGCAGAGAAGAAATACAAAAACCAAACTTTCATGGAAATGAATGGGATGTTAACCAAATTCAGACCATTTGGGTTCATATGAAACGGCTTTTATGGGGGATTGGGTGCATGTGTACTTTTATGTCCTGACCATCTCTCTCATTCCTCAGTATCTCTCCCTCTTTCTCTCTTTATCTTCTCTCATGCCTGTTCCTCACTGCCTGAAGACTCCTAAGAGCTGTGATGAAACTTGCTCGGCTATCTCTCCCCTGCAGGCCCCGGCACTGCTCAATAATTTTTCCCCGCCAAGCCCCGTGTCATCTTTCCCAAAAGGGAAGGAGAAAGAGAGGGAATAGGGAGCCAGAGGAGAGTAGGACATTTAGTAAGTGTGATGCACACTTTTTAATGTAGAGTAGTGGGGAAGCAGTAGGCAGTTTGATGTTGGTTGCTGTAAATATTCACATGCAGAAATGCATATTTTCTAGAAATAGTTTGGTTTTGATAGCCTTTGAATATTAATTGAGAACAGGACAGTCATTCTTGTGTCTTCTGGAGTATAAATCAGTGTTTATTAAATACTGTAATTTGTCCTAAGATTTCGGGTCTTTCTTGAAAACCTTTCTGAGTGAGCTGATGCAAAAGAGAGTAGTGCTAATTTTATGGACATAAATATTTGTTGACAACTTTTTTTCCACATGGCTAGATGATGAGACAAGATGACACTGACATCAATAAACACTGTCTTAACTCATGACAACATGCAATATTGTTGACAAAAAAAGATTAAACTAAAATGTATTTTTAAAAATAAATACTCTATATCCAAAATATCTCAATCTTCAACAAAAAAAGAGGAGAAAAACACAGACCTCCACAAGCTTTCATGCTTAGGGTTGATTAAATCCCTCTATCAGCGCTGTTCTCTTAAAAATACACATTTTTCTTCACTGTGTTTTTACTTCTCCCTGTGTTTATATTCACAACCTGGCAACCAAGAGCATGCAGTCTGTCTGCACACAGGAAAAAGCATTGACGATGATCTGAAAACATTGACAAACATGTACAGTAAGTTTAATTTTAACGATCTCCATCTAGATATTCTGCTCTATATTTTACTTCCTCACATGGCCGCTTGCGCTGTTTGCTGCGTAAATTTGCCATTAAACCATCTCAGGGATGAAATGTAATAAATCCAAACATAGGTCTGGACCAGTGTTGGGGAAAGTTACTTTTAAAAGTAATGCATTACAATATTGCGTTACTTCCTAAAAAAGTAACTAATTACGTTACTTAGTTACTTTTTATTGAAAGTAATGCGTTACGTTACTTTTACGTTACTTTTTAAATCTGGGCAGGGCTTGCTTGTTTGTTTTTAATATAAAAAGTTCTATTTTTGGCAAATGTAAAAGCCCTTTCACACCAAAAGCCTCAGGCTGAAGGAAATGTAAATTCACGTCTGTACAGTAGAACGCAGAAGAAGAAAGTTCAACACTCATCAGCAATAAAAAGAGTGAGATGAATTAAAGCATGTTCACATTTATTCTAGAACTAAAGTAACATATTATACTCCCGATTTCTCTCAACATCGGCACAGGAGAGCTTTCAATCAATAAATAGGGAAAAAAAAGTAACTGGCGTTACTTATTTGAAAAAGTAACTCAGATATTTTCTTGTAAATTAAAAAGTAATGCGTTACTTTACTAGTTACTTGAAAAAAAAGTTATCTGATTACGTAACTCACGTTACTTGCAATGTGTTACCCCAACACTGGTCTGGACTATATTGTTTGCAATTGTGGTTGCTGAATAAATACACTGATGCAACCTCTGTGCCACTATACAGTTTTTCTTGTTGTTTTATTAGATAAACTTGAATATAATTTGTGTTTATTGGAATAAATTTACTATTTAAAATTTTGAGTGGAGCTTTTGAGTACCAGTGTTCATAATGTAGAGTATGTGAATTTATATCATTTAATCAGGAAACGAGATTAGGTAAAATAAACAATGCCTATGACTTGACATTCTCCTTATTTGTAGCCTACTTATAGGTGAAAGTGCAATAATTTCTGAACAACAATCATGATCAGTAATATTGTAATTTTAAACAAAATAATCGTAATAAAAAAAAAACTGACTAAATTAACACTAGGGAGAAGCATTTGAAACTAACAGCTAATTATTACATTTTATTCTGCAATATTTAATTGCCAGTAAATGTTTCAATTATTGATGTAATAACTTCATGCAGAATCTTTGAGCGTTACTCGTCTTTTACAGATGAGCAGTCTTGTGGAAAAGCTAACGGAGGGTGAGATCTCTAAATTTGCATGTAATCAGAGGCTGTGAGCATAATGTTAGCGCCCACAGTGTTTCTGTCTAGCATACCTATTACAGCCATCTAAAAAAAAAAAAAAACTCATATTTCCATGTTTAAAGTTAGACGAATCACCTAATATTTTGTTTAATATATGCAGTTAGCTAAAGCTTAACTTACTGTGACTTGCAGCTTAGACTTGCATGAATTTCTATCAAAGTAATATTCAGAAAGTATCAAAAGCAGGTCGTGTTTTTAAGTGGGTTCCTGGTTGTTCTATGCTGATTTGATTAATTGGCTTGTATGTTTTCTGATTCTCCAAGCCTTGATATAATGCATTCCCTTTCATTTAAAGTTGAAATATGACAAAAAGAGCCACTTAGAGACACATGTCATTTCATGTGCCACTCACTCCAGATTTTCCTGTATTATTCACTCGAACTAATTTTCAGATGTCGCAGTGGGACGCAACACTGAGCCCTTCCCCGCAGACCCCCGCAGATTCTGATTTGGGAACAGGGGCGGAGATGAATGCTTAATATGTGGAGAGCAAGACTCCTTTTATCTCCTTTGATTCAGACTTTTCTTTAATTCCTCCATGTATTTAATCTGCTATTTGCTGGGCTCCACCGAGCAGCGTCGAGGTGAGTCAGAGACTAATAAAGGTCTGGCATGGAATCTGCCTGATGGAACATCCCTCTCATCTTGTTCCATCTGAGGAGTCTTTTATTTGTTTTGATTGGGAGCTTCCGAGCTTCTACCCTCTGAGGCTTCCAAAATGTGTTTTTGGAGAGCTCTGACAAAATGTGTATTGTTTCGCTTGCTTCTTTGAAATATCTCTCATTATTATGACAGGAACTTGCTTGCACAGAAATTTTAGTTGTTAATCAAAGAGGAAATGGATCAAAGAACAGTTCTGCACTGCAGTTCATACTCTTTATTAGTTGTGCTTTACTAGTACTATTAACCATATTTATGGTTAAGGATTTTAATAAGTGCTTAACCATAAATTGGGAACTTTGGCATGTAGCTTGTTTCACATATTTGGGAAGGTTATGGAAAGTCTGATTATTTTTTGTGTCAATTATTTTAAATTTCAATGTTATGTCACAATATTATTGTTTTACTGGATTTTTGTTAAATCAAATATATGCAGCCTTAGAGACTCTTAGAAACAAGAGACTTGTTTCTAAAACATTAAAATCTAACCTACCCCAAACGCTGGAACAGTAGTGTATATTTATTTATAATGATATTCCCTGCATGTTAATAAATATGACTATGACGAATGTTGATTAACAGGCAAACATGTGAAAAAAAAAACATGCTATAATATAGACGGATATATCATCAAGACATTTTACACAGCAACACTGCTTACATGTAAGAATGGTTTATATAGTATGTCAGAATATGAGAAAGGCTATTATTCTATTATTCCGCTAAACTTGCAGGAAAACTGCACTGTAAGTAGGTTGCTGTAAATTTTACAGTAACTTACTGGCAGCTGGATGCCAGTAATTTACTGTAAAAATGTTTACAGTATTATTACTGTAATTACATTTACAGTACAATAATGTCTTTACTCTATTTTATTTACAGTATTATTGCCGTATTTTCATTTAAAGTATCAGTACTGTAGAGTTTATTTTCATTTAGTTTAAACATTTTTACCTGTACAAAACAATCCAATTGTGGTACTGCACTGTAAACCATGATTTTTACCATTAAATTGATCCAGAGTGATGATAAAGACATTTAGAATGTTACAAAAGATTTATATTTCAGATAAATGCTGTTCTTCTGAACTTTCTATTTATCAAAGAAACCTGAAAAAATTCTACTCGGTTGTTTTCAACATAATAAAAACAACAATAATAATAATAATAGTTTTCTGAGCAGCAAATCAGAATATTAGAATGATTTCTGAAGGATCATGTGACTGGAGTAATGATCCTAAAAATTCAGCTTTGATTACAGGAATAAATTACATTTTAAAATACTGTATATTCAAATACAAAACAGTTATTTTAAATAGTAAAAATATTTCAAAATTGTACTGTTTTTGCTGTACTTTGGATCAAATAAATGCAGGCTTGGTGAGCAGAAGAGACTTCTTTAAGAAACATTAAAAATCTTTCTGTTCAATAACTTTTGACTGGTAGTGTAAATAAAATACAGTAAAAATGAGTTTGTGGTGTTGTTAAATTTCAGTCATTTTGACAGTAAAAGTTGACAAGCTCTCCGATGAGAAACAGCAGGAAGGGATTCAGGCTGCACCCTCTTTCCAAAATTCCACCTGATCTGTGACTTTCAATGCATTTGGTGCCACAAATGTTGACACTCTGAATGAACCTGTAAGCACAAGAAAAAAAAACATTGTTTACAGAATTTGCCTCAACTGTCAAACTTGTTGGTGCTGTATGCACTTTGACGTAAATAAAAACGTTATATACTACATCCGAATGCACTTACAAGGAAGGTACATAATTAGTTGTTAATCCATCATATTCAAATTATTAAAGCTCCATTTTTTACAATGCATTCTCAGTCAGTAGAGCAAAGTGTTGAAATAATGGGTTTGATTCCAGGGGCAGTTCTACAGTGAGTGGATATCCTGGGCTTATTATCAGAATACACGGGATACACTTCAAATAAAATAGGCTATGCTAAAAGTTACATTGGCTAAATGGCTTAATTTTTTATTTTTAAAGAGACAAGTATAATTAATTATAATTTGCGCTTACAAATTGCATAAATAATATTACAGTGTTTCCCACAGACTTGCATTCTATTTGTGGCGGCATATATATGCAAATTCATTCTCTGCCAGCAGGAGGCGCTGTTGGAGTGGTAGAGATCGAGGTTTCCCCGGTAACGCTGTACACAAAACAGCGCTCAGCTCACAAACGCTGCTTTATCAGACATTACATGCAAGAATAAATGAAAATGACATCCACAATTGTCTGAAGACAGTCGGTTTCCTTCAGAAATACAGTAATATAAAAACACCCGCACTGGGTTTCGATTTTGAACCGTGCAGTGCTCATGTTTATTCAACATGTGGTAGCATGTTCCTCTCAAAGTCAACCTGTTTGAGATCGGCCTTTTAGAGACCGCCGATCAATCATCCCAAAGCGATTATCGGCTGATAATGATCGGTAGCCGATCAATCGGAGCACCCCTACAAAAGATGTTCTTAACAGTGGTGTTTCTTAACTCAGTTTTCCTCAGTAGGTTGTTAGCTCACTGTTTTATGTTAGTTGCGTCTGTCACTGAATTTAGGGACCGTCTCTAAATTTACATACGACATTGGTACACACTTTCTGACTTATATAGCATTTGAAGAGAATTACCTTACTTGCGATAAAGAGGCAGAGTAGAGAAGATAACTTTATGCTTCTCTTTGTTCAACTAAAGCCCTATTCGCACGGGATTAGTATTAAGTTACCTGGTGACCTCCAGTCATTTGTAATAATTGCGGAGGTTGTCTGTGATCTTAATCCCGTGCGAATCGGCCATGTCTGTAATTTGTAAAGTGAAAATTCCCCCGCAAATGACCTACCATATTTCGCCGAACACCCAGGTCCTGTGATAATATTAGTCCCGTGCGAATCGACATCTCTGTGATTCGGCCAGCATTTGGCGGGTCGCATATCATTTTTCGAGGTTTTTGTTTGCTGTGCACCTTTTTATCCATCTTTCGATCTATACCGGGTGATGGCTAATGTTAGTGTAACCTATTAACTACACATAAAACCTGTCTTTTTACTTTAGTAGGCCATACCATATATGGGTGTCATGCCATATAATATTTTTAATACGATTGACTTTGTATTTAATGTGAATTTAATAAAAACAATGTAAGTTAGGCTACTAATTATTACACTGAACAGAAATAGAGCAAAGAACATTTACATTATCAAAGAATATTATCATTGACTTCAGTCTAGCCAGAGTTCAAATACTCTCAAAAACTCCCATTATAATCACTGAAGCTGTTTACACTGTGAAATGTATATCTTATTTACATCGTACGCTCATCTGCACTTCGTTGTTTCAGATGAGAGAATTCATTCGCCAGAGACACACAGGTGTGTGCCACACATCACACCTGTGTGATTGTATCAAATATAAAAAATATTATTCGGCTATTTTTGTCTTTTGGAAGCTACATTTCAAATCCACTTGGCTCGAAATTCTGAGGGGACCCGTGCCCCCTCGGTTTGAATGGGCATGACGTGTGCCGTGAGCAACTACAGGATGACATGAATTATTTAAATTGATATTAAATTAATTTAATGAGAATACAATGGGTTAAAGATGACACAACAAATGTATCCGACAATTAGGGCTGGGCGCTATATCGAGTTTGTATGATATATCGATATTTTCTTTATAAGTGATTCGATATGAGGCAATACTGTTTATATCGATATACAGTAGTTTGATACGAGCGCATCTGAAAATATAGCGGAGGACACAGACTGAGCTGCTGCGGAGAAAGTGCATAATCCAGTTTGTTCTAAACATGTGACAAGCTTCATATTAAGGCTTTTAAAAACTGGTAAGACATAGTTTCGTTTCACATATTAGTTTAAGCGGCTCGGCCCGTCAGATGCTCTGACTGAAAGGCTGCGTGTGCCGCTGACAGAGACATAGGCTACTCGCGCTGTTTAATGTGTTTGAGGTGTGCTGTCTTCCTGAATGCATAACTTACATTTCACAGGTATATTCTCCATCTGTAAATATTAGAAAGCCATGGAAATATTTCCATTTTTCTGTCAGAATTGCATGTAATTAATTATAACTAGTTACAATTAATTATAAATATTTAGATCCGTTGTAAGTACTTACCTGACATCTCAGTGTCAACTGTCTGTCAATTCTAAGAACGCTAATTTCCTGGTTAAAGGGGTCATATGCGATTTCAATTTTTCCTTTGTCTTTGGAGTGTTACAAGCTCTTGGTGCATAAAGAAGATCTGTAAAGTTGCAAAGACTAAAGTCTCAAATCCAAAGAGATATTCTTTATAAAAGTTAAGAGTCAACCACGCCTACCTAAAATGGCTCGAAAAAAAATTAACTTAAATGATTTTAGCAAATGGCTGCAATATAACAAAGAGTGAAAAATTTAAGGGGGTCTGAATACTTTCCGTACCCACTGTATAGTACGGGAACTTACTGTTAACCTATTAACAGTTTTTTTACGTAGCGTTTTTACAAAATTGTACAGTTAAAATTACACTTATTTTTTACAGTGTAGTGATCTGTCATAAGCATGCATTAAAACAGTATACAATACACAAGACCATATACAAGGAGGTAGTAATCATACACAAAGACCTGGGAATATGCATGATAGGAAAGTCATAGAAAAATTTGTCTATGAATTAATGTAAGAAGTCATTTCTTATAGCAGTATGTGTCTGTTTCAGAGAGAACTGAGTAGGAGGACGATTCTCTCTACATACTTTTAGGTCGTAAAAGTTTATCTGATCTGGCTGAGGTGTCCTGGTTGTCATGGTAACCAGGGGCTTGGGACCATTCACAGACATACTAGCACCCAGTATGTTTATTGGGTGAGGGGTCTGTGATTATTTGGTAATCTAATGAATAATTGATTTGTTAAATCTAATGAAAAACTGTGTGTCTGATTGGTTCAAATGCTACATGACTGTAATGGGGTAATCAAAATAGCCTAACACAACTCTGTGCTTTTGTTCTCATTTATTTTTAGTTTTAGTTTAGTGTATTTAACTTCCGCTTTAAAAGCCTTATTTTTGTTTTTAGATTGCAATGTTACAATGTTAGAATGAAATGTGATTGTAACCCTTTTTTGCACATAATATAAAGGCTTCCATGGTTAAATTAACTTTATTTGTTTTCATAGCCTTTAATATGTATTGTTTTGTTGGACAACAGTGGGCGGTAAGTGCTCGGTACTTTGTACTCTTATTAATCCAAATACAAAAACGAAAATATAGAGATATATACTGTATATCGCAAATTGGCCAAAAAATACCGAGATATGAATTTTTGCCCATATCGCCCAGCCCTACAATTCTTCATTAGAAAATGCACAGCAGACAAGCAGCAAATTGAATTACTAATAATTAATTTTATTAATAAAGTTACAAAATTGATAAAAAAACTAAAATATAACCAAGAAACAACATAAATAGCTTATTTAATATATCATATTTAATGTTCTGCAGAATTCACACTATTCACACTCACACACTGCATTTCTCAATGGATATATGTAATTTTGCCGCTGAAAAAAAAAAATCACACACACACACATTAAACAGTATAAAGTTCTGCAAACAAGATAATTAATTTAATAATAAATGGAACTCACAACATTTTTTTAAGTAGTGTCTCTGTGTTTTGATTCATAGATAGTAATAAGTGTGATTTCAATAATATTTAACCATTGAACTAGGTCCCTGGTGTATACTTGTATAATGTCTAGTAGTACAAGTCCATTAGCAAGCATGTGTTCCGTTAGTGTGTTTATGTGAGTGACTTTTACATTCTTGCACTTTAATCACTTCATTCTTCAGAAAAGGGTGATGTGAAAAGATACAGTTGGAAGTGCTGCAAAGACACAACTGTCCTTTTCTAATACTCTGCTTCTTTTACTTTCTTTTATTTCTCATTTCTTTTGTGGAGGGGTAGAGGGAGTTTTGTTTAAAAAGAGCAGCTGTGTTTTAGAAGTTCTGGAACTGGTCCACTAGAGCTCTGTGGCTAGGATCTGCCTCCCTCAAAGTCTGGACTTTAATCAGACAGAAACATAAACTGTGAGCTGCCTACCTAGACTGCATTTTAGGCATCACAGAAGCTCTCTCAACACAATGTCTGTTTCAAAAGATAGGCAGCAATATATGATGTCTTATAAGATATATTGTTTTGGGTCAAATATAAGGTTTCAAATATAAGGTTATCTCAGACTGTGATATGCTCAATGCGAAAATCCAAACAAGATGGTGGACAAATGAAAATTAAAGTCATAAAATGGAGAATCAAAATGTTATTGATATTATTATATATTTACATATTAAAAGAAAAAAAATATCCTAAACATGCTGCCATTTTATCAAAATATATTTTATTGAAAGATACTGCATTTTGTCCTTAGAGGCAATGAAGCTATTAGTAAATTAACTTTTAATCTTACAGTTTGTAAAAATGTCAAGCTAGCGTTTAACGCTAGTAGGAAACCAAGCATATCGTTGTTTAAATATTTTAAATCAACATAAAGTGACCGAAATAAATGAACTTTTCCACGACATTCTAATTTATTGAGATGCACCTGTATTAGCTGCCAGGTCAACTACTTAGCAGTTTTTATGCTACTACATCTTACTATACATTAGACAAGAAATTGGCAAAGTGTTGCCACTAAGCATGAAAGTTGCAACCAAATAAATGTTTATTCATTGGAAAATGAATGAGAAACTATGTAATTTTTAAAATGTATTTAAACTGCAGTGTCTTTTGTTATACAACTATATACCGAAAATTAATCAATTAAGCAAGAAAAAAATAAAGTACCAAGCTGAAAAAGATTGTTGCAATCATTGTGGTTGTGTTGTTTCAGGCTATGTCTACACTAATCCAGATGCATTCAGAAATGCATCTTTTTCCTCTGCATTTTGACCTTCCGTCTACTCTGAGACACTGTTTTTGCATTGTAGTGTGGACTGTGAAAATGGAGGTATTCGAAAACAATGATGAATGTTTAATCATGTAATGCATATTGTACCAATATATATCTATGTTTATAATGGTATTTTGGCTGTTATGTGCTATTCACTTTCATACTTTTTCTAAAGATATGTTACTTTGTACTCTTAATATCACAGTCCTGCGAAGATGACATAAAATTTACTTGCAATTGCTGTCCTGTGGCAAAACATGAGGGTACTGAGTGCGAGGTAACACTTTACCATAAGGGTACATGCAGGGCCGCATTAACCATTGGGCTAGGCGGGGCTGAAGCCCCGGGGCCCGAGCAAGGAGGGGGCCCGTGATTGGCTGTGGAGTAGATTGATGGACATCGGTAGCGCCGATCGCCAAAGCGTGGAGTTTTTAGTGGAGTTTTTCCGTAAATGCCATGCATTACCATTAGAGGTTAAAACGTCACATTTGTATTTGGTTTACCATACCAATCAAATGCATTTATTATATATTCTACTTTTGAATGAACTGTGCACGTAGCCTATCTAGAAATGGACCGGACACATGGAGCAGATAAAAACACAGCGCCATCATCCCCACAGATTTTAGGTTAGTTTGATTATTAACTTGATAGGTGTATATTGCTTTTTGTGTTTGAACAAACTCTATAGGCCTAGTATAGCCTATTCGCTTATGGGTTGATAAATTAATTTTACGCGTCATGATGTAAGCTTTTCATTAAAACAAAGCATGTGCACTAGTTGGCTATTATGAGATCCTGGCATTATATGAGATGAGATTTTAAAGGGATATAGTTCACACAAAAATTTTAATACTGTCATCATTTACTCAGTTTGAAGTTGTTCTGAACCTGTATGAATTTCTTTGTTCTCCTCAACATAAAAGAAGATATTTTGAAGAATATTCGTAACCACCAGAAAGTTTCTGGTCCCTGTTGACTCCAATATATATATATTTTTTCATACTACGGAAGTCATGGGGGCACAGAAACTGTTTGGTTACCAGTATTGTTCCAAATATATTATTTTGCATTCGACAGCAGAAGGAATCTCATACAGGTTTAGAACAACAACAGAATTTTCATTTTTGGGTGAACTATTCCTCCAAAGCAGCCTAATATAGCTTCTGTTGCCATTTGTGTCAATTATGTAAATCAAACATTAGAAAGAAAATCACTCCATGTCCTTGACCGAATCGCTTTTGTAAAATAATGTATATTGAATTTATACAGTGAAGACTATTCAGTCTATTTGTAGTCTATTTATTTTATACAATATAATATTTCTTATTCAGTGCTTTAAGTGTTTGTAGGTCAATTTCTTTGTTCTATTGTAATGCATGACTGTTTACTTGTCTTCAGTAAGTTTGTTTTTACGTAGGCTAGTATATTTTGTATTTTTGTATTTTTTGATATTGGAATTGGTATCATGAATTATGAAATTGCAATGCATCAAAAATGTTGATTGGATAAAAATACTGTTTTAAGCTATACATATATATATCATTATTGTGATGGGGGGCCCTGCAGTAAGTCATAGTCCCGTGGCCCAGTGAGGTCTTAATGCGGCCCTGGGTACATGAATAATCATGTACTAATGGTATTTTATTTGATGATTTGTTAATGTATCATTGTGTCATGACTTCACTTTGAGGGGCCCATCATTACTAACTAATTATTAACTACCCATAAACTAACATCAACTCATGGTTTGTTAATGCATTATTTTGCCATGACTTTACTTGAGAGGGTCCATAATAATTAATTCATTATTAACTATCCATACACTAACACAGGGGTTTTCAAACTTTTTTGTCAGCCGAACCCCTTTGTCCTAAATTATGTACTTGAAGTACCCCCTGAGATTTTAAGTAAATATTTCAATTATTTAATGGCACATTTGCATGTTTAACTTTAAAAACATTTATTTTTTTATCAGTTTTAAAGTTTTATTAGTATTTACATAGCTATTGTTATTATTACACTCAACAAATTATAAAAATTAATATTACTGTAATTTACACTGTAATTATAATTTTTTTTTCACAATAATTTTTTTATACAGGGTTTCCCAAAAAGAGAATTATTTTTATACATTTCAGATTTTACATTTACATCACATTTGTATAAACCTGTAACATTTATTTGCAAAAACTTTTTAATAAATTTTTTTTTAATTAATTCGTTAATGGTATTAACTCGTAGGCATACCGTGTACCCAGGGATTGAAATTAACCTTTCCACTCACCAGCCAATTTGGCTACTAAATTTTAAAGTTACCGGCCATTCATAACTTCTACTAGCCAAAAAAACTAACAAAAAAAAAAAACACATGGAAATAAACCAACAGCTTGAGGCTGTCTACACTGGACATGACAAATTGACCGTTGCAAATCTTTTTATGTCAGTACTAGGGGTGTGCGATATTGACAAAAAAAAATCTCAATATTTTCTGGGATTTTATCGATAAAGATAATTAGACGATATTTTGCTGAGTGTGTTATTGTTCTGATATCTTAAGGACTGCCGTGGACAGCTGGACAGCTACCTCCTAAAGTTTTTGATATTTGATATTTGATATTCATCATATTCTGTGTGGCGGTCAGTTCATATCAGTGATAGAAATTAATTTTCCAATAAGTTTAAATTGAATTTTTACCTTTTATGGGCATTTTTACCTTTATAAAGCCATTTTTTCTAAAATTGCGCACCATCTTTTGAGTCAAATTCTTACATTTAATCAGTCAATTACAATAATAATACATTTAGACTGTTACTAAACAAATTACCAGTAGGTGGCAGCAAGACACTGTTAATAAGTGAGTCATTGCGATTGAGCTGAATCATTTTAAATGGTTGATTCATTCAGGAACGAAACACCGTCAAGTTGCTCAGAGACGCAAAACAGTGCTGTGGCTGAAATAGAGCAAAATGTTTTTTTGAAATAGTTGGCGAAATAGAGCAAAAACAGGAAACATGGTGTCTAAAATGTAAGTATCTTGATATTGACTTAATGTTTTTTGAACTGTTGATAAAATCAATATCACATTTGTAACCATGCTGATTTTTTAAGAAAAAACGGCACTCTTCATGTGATATGTGATCATTCTTAATGCATATTAATAGACTGAATCATGCCGTGAAAGAACACAGTCTAAATGCGCACGCGCACTTTAACTTAGACTACTCAACACTACTTTAACACTAGACTACTCAAGTTAGTCTAACCAGACTTCATTACGTCGTGTATGTGTGCACTCTGTAGGTGAGTTTTGTTTTGTTTTTGCAATATACTCGATAATGTCATGATGTCTCACGAGTTTAGTATTTGCGCTAAACCTGTGCAGATTTGGCTTGCATAAACTTCCCCAAGAAATTAATGAGTGAACATAACTTACAAAAAGTAACCTGCCAAATGGGCTAGCGATTTGACAGCATTGCCCGCCACAACTGTTTTTACCCGCATTTGGTGGCAGGGGTGCCAGCTTTTCACAACAAAACCCGCTCAATTGCTACTCAAAACTAGCCCAAAACTAGCCCAATTGCATTTCGAGGGGGGGGCTCCCCGTTAAAAATCGCGTTCCGGGGGGTAAAATACACGTTTTTGGTGGGGTTCCCCTGGTAAAATTTGCACTCCGGGGGCTAAATACTACGTTATCGGGGTCGCTTTAACCCGCGGACATGAAAACAACCCGCGGCAACAGTGATAAAGTAGCCCAATTCCATGGGAAAACCGCGGATTTGGCAACACTGTTTGGCGGGTGTTCATTTCAAACCCTGCGTGTACCAACTCACGAACCCCCTGCAATTCCCTTACGAACCACCAGGGATTCACGAACCCCACTTTGGGAAACCCTGCACTAACATCTACTCATGGCTTGTTGCATAATTGCATTATTTTGACATGACTTTACTTGAGGGGGCCCGATCATAATTAATTTTTTAGCTGCATATAAGTCACAGTAGGGTGAATTTAAAGGGAAAGAGAACAACACAGATCAGTTATTAGTGTATTTAGCTTGATTTCCACGCTTGATGAGGAGGATCAACTAATCCTTCGCCCCCCAGTAATGATTATGACAATGCTGAAGATGTCAAAAGCTCAAATTATGATATTAAATTATATAAATTCATTTCAAAGTCAGATTATTTCTTATTCCTTCTTAAAGGAATAAGATTTAGTTTACCAATAAATGTTAATTAATGCATTAACTATCAAACATGTACTAACATGCAGTTAAGGCTGCCGTTATCAATGCCTGAATCCATATGACTCCAGTCGTAGTTAAGGATAGCTCTTCATTAGTTCATGATTAGTTAAGACCTTTAATAATCATTAGTATATGATGAATTAAGTATTAATTTAGGCATTAGTAAATGATTATTCATGTAACCTTATTGTATAGTGCGATTTGGATGCATCATTGAAAGGTGAGATATTTTGCTGAATAAAATGATCCTGCCAGAAGAATAGCTGTGAACTTTATTATGTCTGTTCCATCTGTATCATCTCAGTGAGCTTTTGTGAGGTTTTACGGATAGGCAGTAAGGTGAATTTAGCATTTTCCAGTGTTTTAGTTTGGATGAATAGCTTTTTGAAAACACTAGTGTGGACGGAGATCGTTTTGAAAGGAAAACATTTTTTTCAAATGTATCCGGATTAATGTAGATGTAGCCTTAATTTCTTCTGCCTGGAGATCTGACTTAGATTCACACATATACGTCTCTATCACAGAGCTTGCCATCTCAGTTTGCATTATTGACAAACTATTTTCCTGTTTGACACTGTAAAGCTGCTTTGACACAACCAATATTGTATAAAGCGCTATACAAATGAAGGTGACTTCACTTGACTCAAGTATCAAAACGCACTACATGTTGTAAAGGAGGGTGTGGATACAGTGCAATGAAGTTACAAATATTGGACCTTTTTTCTTTATTAACTAACCTCAAGAAACATAATAAAAATAAAAATAAATTAAAAACCCTTTAAATTTAATAGTGCAATAGAGCAATTCAATTAAAATGGATCAACTTTCTCTGTATCTCTATATTATGTATTTTTATTTTTAATCCTTGTTAAAGCATTGCATTGTTACTTTAGCAAAATTCTAAATTCGGACCATATTGAAATCAATTTTCAGTCAAGTGTTTTATTCGCTTTATATGTATAGTGCTATTTTGTGTCATGCACACTGTTTATGAAGAGATCCAAATCAGTCATATATGAGATTCTGTTTTGGTTAGGATGCTCCCTTAGAAGACAGATATTTATGTAGACAAAACACAGTGAGGCAGCTTACCAAGATTTGAAAGAGAGCTAGAGAAGAAAACGAAAATTATATCTTGGTCTTCTAGCCAACTCTGAGTGTATATAAATCGTATCTATATATTTATTTATTTATTTAATCACACACAGGTAGAACTGGTAGAAATGTAGCTGGTTTCACATGCTTTCTATCTGGTCCAGACTGGTCATTTAATGTCAACAGCAGTTTAAGCAGATCCAAATGGTTGGTGAAGCTAAAGCTGACCTGTAGGTCATCTTCGTCAAGCTATAATAGAGCAAATTGGTCCAGCAAGAAACCAGCTACCATGTTCCAGAAAATAGCTTGGCTACATGGTTTGACCTGGTTTTCACTCTCTATCTCTCATGTATTATTTTTTTGTCCAATAATTACACACAAAATAAAAAAATGTTGTAGGCTAATTAAATTGTATGATAATTTGACATGTAGGCTATGTCTTTTAGTTTTCCATACTTTGACAGAGAGTTGTTGTTTAGCTAATTTGTTTATTATTTTAAGAAATCAAATTTGCATGTGTATGTAAATGTTGCACTACATTCAAAGCAGCCACTGGATGATTTTCTCTAGCTCACACCTGAGCTACACCTGAGCATTTCAAATCAGCAACAAAATCTGAAATTAACTGCCCCATGAATGTTCTTCCATATGCTTAAATAGTGTTAAAAAATATATATTTTCAGGCTAGACCAGTTGATGTTCATGTGCAGTCATAGCTTAAGTCTCAGGTCTCTATGGGAACCGGAGCTTCTAATGGCAGCTGCAGTGCCACAGTGACTTTACCAATCAGCGATTGACTGTTTTATTCAGAAGGCCGGACTATTCTGCCTTATTGCACGTTGCCATTTCTCCCATTCATAAGTAATAGGAGTGAACCGTCTTTGTATCTTTGTATCTGTAATATTTGGCTCAGGTAAGTTAGGCTCTCACAGTTAATGATCAAGTATGATTTGATGCTGATGTGTAGTTTCCATGCTTCATCTGTGTATCCTTTTAGAGAACATGGAAAGCTTGTGTAGCTGTTGCCATGGATACTGGATAGTGAAGAACAATTGATACATTTAGATATGAAACATCTGGCATGTACTATATAAATGTGTATATACAGTAAACTTGTGTATTTCTAAGTTTTCAATGTCAGTGTAGCTAAATACTGCCTGATAAATAGGCTAGTAATGACCATACCACAAGTTTCCTTTTGTCTGGGTTTTGTGTGTGTGTGTGTGTGTGTGTGTGTGTGTGTGTGTGTGTGTGTGTGTGTGTGAAATGAGTGTCTCCACAGGGAATTGTTAATAATAGCTCATGAGTGACATTGAAATGTGTGTGGGTCTGCTGTATGTAGGCCAATCCATGGTCGAGTGTGTTATACTCAGAGATCATGCGTAGATGTGTAGTACTTAGATGATGGTAGGCTTAGACCGAAAAACAGATTTTTGCTTCAGTATTTCAGGTGAAATATTGATGTTTTTTGACTGGCAGACTTTTTTTTTCTATTCTATTTTTCGAGTTTTGTTTCTTGCTCAAATATATTTGGATGGTGTGTGTGTGGAGTGCTCAAGTTATTCCAAAAACATAATGGTATTTATGAATTAATCATTTTCAGAGATTTTTTAATTTTAATTTTCGGAGACGTGAGCTCCAGGGCGGCAGTGGCCGCTCAGCACTCATTAGCCTGCCGAGAATAGCCTTACCTTGGCCACTTCTTTTGCCACTGGCTCTGATGTCTCTATTCGCTTGTTACGTAAGTGACGTAAGGAATGCTGTTTCCGGGTCCAAGCCTCCACTCATTTCACTTGAGAATACTCTTAACAGCAATTTTTGAGCACTATTTATTCATTATACACATTTAAGATAAACATTTAAAACTTACGGTGTACACTACAGTCTCCATGTTCATGGCGTCCCAGACACACATATTTTACCGATTTATAAAAGATGAATCAGTGTCTGGCCATCTGGGAATTGGTAATGAGATAAAGGTTAAGATTATATTCTTTTGGTAGTATTACATCACATTGTGAGTTTATATTAGCACCATTTGTTGTTTTCTTGTGGCTTGAGATTTGCATCCTGGAAGCAGTGACGCATGACGTCAGACTTAATAAGCAGATAATGGCTAAACAATTCATTTTCGGTGTATATATGACAGGCTGTCTTTGGTCTCATTAATGTATTATTTGTTCCAGATCAAATAGTTTTGGCTGAGGGCAAAGTTCCATAACTTTGTATTTTTATACAACTTTAATGCTGTATCAGAGTGCTGCCTTTGTACTTTTGACTGAATTGCTTAGCCACATTTATAATACCTATTTTTGTTTATTAAATATTATTGTTCAATAAATATTATTTGATTTTAAAAATGGTAGTATATAATAATGGTATTGAGAAATGGTCTGCGTGTTAGTGATGGTGATTTTGGTTACATTGTTATGCCATTAGATGTCAAAAATATCTTGAGTGAGTCAGCAACAAAGACTTTTTATATTGAAAGGACTGAAACATGGTTGTAAACAAAGACATTACCGTATTGGCCCGAATATAAGACGACCCTGATTATAAGACGACCCCTTTTTTCCAGATGTACCTTTTGGAAAAAAGGCTTTTTAAAAACCAAATCTTGTTTTTTCTCAGTAAAACACATTTTGTCTTCAATTATTTTCATATTGCATATTTTTCCTATTTTAATTTTTGTTTTGAAAGTATGGTAAAAACTGGTAAAATGTACCAACAATCACATTTAAAAAATATACACTTTTTGATATACCATAAAAAAAACAAGAAAAAAAACAGGTAGTCCATCTGAATTATGACATTTAGGCTATCCATCTAATAGTAGCCTACCAAAATCTTATTAAGAGTGGAAGTTAAATCTTATTAACAGTAGTCTTCAAATCTGGGTACTGTCTTACGTTTTAAAATCACAAAGGGAGTTTGGTCCCATCAGGCTAACGTGACAGTCACGACTCATGCAGCTGTAAGGTTTTCTGCTTCTTTTGTTTTTACTCGCGATCTTTACAACACGCATTACATTACGTATTTCATGGCACACTCGTTTAATGCGTATTTGGCGCCACCTATTGTTGTGGGTGTATTATTGACATGTCAAAGTCTAGACCCTGAATATAAGATGACCGCGTTTTTTCAGATGTATTTCCAAGAAAAAAACATTGTCTTATATTCGGGACAATACGGTATTTACATTCAACAACACCTTGTTAGACACAACCAACAAATGTACTGACCAGCGTTATCATGGGAAATCCTCTTAACAGTTGAAAGGATAGTACAACGAAGATACCACTTTCGTCTGTGGACATTCAAACTAATGCTTTATTCGGAATATAAAATTGAACTGAAGACTGAATGCTGTATCAGATGCTGTATCTCATAATACTCTACTCTACATAATACAATAAGCTTTTAACACTTTAATGCTGTATCAGAGTGCTGCCTTTGTACTTTTGACTGAATTGCTTAGCCACATTTATAATACCTATTTTTGTTTATTAAATATTATTGTTCAATAAATATTATTTGATTTTAAAAATGGTAGTATATAATAATGGTATTGAGAAATGGTCTGCGTGTTAGTGATGGTGATTTTGGTTACATTGTTATGCCATTAGATGTCAAAAATATCTTGAGTGAGTCAGCAACAAAGACTTTTTATATTGAAAGGACTGAAACATGGTTGTAAACAATAATACTCTACTCTACATAATACAATAAGCTTTTAACTTCAATGAAGCAACTCAACATTCCTTTGTTACTAGTTCTAAAGTGACGTTTTCAAATTAGGAACAGAGGCTTTGGTCTCAACTGTTAAACTGCCAACTTGAGATTTGTATCCATAGTGGAAGTAGTTTCACACACAAAGGTTTTTTTAAGGCACTCTATCGTTGTGTCTTGTTTATTTACATGTGCCATCAAACTCTTGTATAAACGCAATATCACACTCATTGCTGTTCAGTATGGCTCTATATCAACACAGCTGTGATTACCTACAGCTGTCAGCCTGTGGCCTCGTGCCTACGGCCAAATCACAGCCGTGATATAGATATACTGTAGATGGCTACTCATGTGATATTGCTTATATAAACACTCACATTTAAGGTTTAAGGACAATGGTTTTAATGGTTATACCACAAGTCATTAAAATAAAACTTTTCTTGACAATATTATATACGTTTTATATGAATCCAACATGTATAAAAAGAAAATTTGACACAAATAATAATAATAAAATATTTTTCTTTATCATTAATACTGTTAAAAATCATTGACGCTATAACGAGTGGAGCGAGGCTGGTGAGTGGCGCAGGTGTCGCTCATTATCATTTACTCCATCGGCCTCGCTCCGCTCCCATGGCTCTCGGCTCCGCCCCACTTGTCAGAGACCCATTTATGCAGTATTTTTTGATTGCCCTCAAATAACATTTAACTGATAAAGTTTGCTTTAAACTAAATTCTTTTATGTGGTTTCTCATTCTTGTCAGACCCATAATTCCTCAATAAAAGACCTCCTTCACCACCAAAATGGATGCCCCCTCTGAACATGCTGCCATGGAGCTGGACTTCGGCCATTTTGATGAGCGGGACAAGGCATCTCGTACCCTGCGAGGTGGACGGGCCAACGGTCTCCCCAGCCCCACCCACAGTGCTCACTGCAGTTTTTACCGTACACGCACCCTACAGGCTCTGACCAGCGAGAAAAAGGCTAAGAAGGTGCGATTCTACCGCAATGGCGACCGCTACTTCAAGGGCATCGTGTATGCAGTGGCCAATGACCGTTTCCGCACATTTGATGCTCTACTGGCTGACTTAACCCGCTCTCTGTCTGACCATATCAATCTGCCACAAGGGGTCAGATACATCTTTACCATCGACGGATCACAGAAGATTAGCAGTCTGGATGAGCTAGAGGAAGGTGAGTGTTTGAGTTTGGCAGTGAGATTTGATGAAACATTTCTGAAAAGCTTGGAAAATGTGTGCATGATATGGTGTCTCTACAATTTGCATACTATTATTGAGCAATACATTTCCACATAAACAGTTAGTCTGAGAAACATTCATAGAAATTTCAGACCAAATATGCATATTATGAAAAATGAATTTGCCTTGGTTCATGAGATACACGTGTAAGAGTGCTGGACACAGTGCTTCAGTTTGTAACTTGCAGCACAATATATTTATTTGATGGAAAACAAAATAAAAGCTTAACGGTTTAACATTTGTAAATGAAAAAAATTAAGACTTATAAATATATAAATATATCCTAACAAATGCCTTACATCCCTAATCCTACTCAATATCTAAACTTAACAACTACCAACTAACTATTACTAACTACTAATAAGCAGCAAATTAGGAGCTTATTGAGGCAAAAGTTGTAGTTAATGGTTTGTTAATAGTGAGAATTAGACCTTAAAATAAAGTGTGACCCAAATACTTACAATCAATACATTAAATGCATGTTCCCTGAAGACAAAATAAGTACAATTTACCCCGATCCTTCAATGAAAATTTTTTACACCCTCCGCTTTTTAATGCATTGTGTTGCCTTCTCACACACACACACACACACACACATATATATATATATATATATATATATAAAAAAAATAAATAAAACATGTTTGAATTTATAAAAATGAACAATTTATAAACATGCAATTTTTACGATCCCTCTTATTTTGTTAAAATTATTAACATTTTGCATATTATGCAAGGGGTATGTAAAGAACTGTCACAATATAATTTGTTTCCAGTATTGTGCATGTCACATATATTCTGTTTCTGTGGACTCTTAAAGTTTTCCCTTCACCTAGTTTCTTTAGTAACTCATTACATTCACCTGTGTCTAGTTTAGTTGCTTGTGTTCTCAATAGCCACGTTTCCACTGTTGGGGCAGAAGCATGCTAGTGTGTGCCAGGGCCAGTCATGTTCCCACTGTCACTTCCAGGGCTTGATTGGGCCTCCTCGGGGTCAACGGCCAGGGGTTTTTGGCCTACCGAATACCTTGGTCCAAAGCGGGCCAACTGGGGCTTGAGGAGTGGTCATGTATAGAAGTTAGAGTTTTATCTGAGTCCAGTGAAGGTTAACAATGCTGCTTATGTCCCATGTTTACATATTTTGAGTTCGAAACAAACAATTTTGTATTCAAAACTTTTTGTTTTACCAAACTAAGTTGCTGATTGCCGGAATTAAATCCTCTCCTTTGTGCTGCTTTAATCTGATACTAGTGATGGGGTAATTATTTTTCAGACTCTCTCGTTCATCAAAGTGAACTTATCTTTATTCAAGTCATTTTGTTTATTTCAGCAGCATTAAATGTTATATTTTTAACAGCCAAATTACCCAAACACATTCACCTACACAATATCATATTCTGAATTAGGAAATCATTACAATGCAGCCAAAGATAATCAATGAGGAACATAGATGATTACTTTACCTCCCAGAGTCTTAATTAATTTGTCGTGTGACAGACACAATGAACAAATCATTCATGAATGACCCATCACTACTTGACAGCAATGATTGTATGAAATAACTTCGTAACTTTCTCACTGTGTGAGGAAGAAATATTTTACTTATAGATTTATATGTGATGCTAAAGGCTACTAATGCTAACCATCGCCAAAACAAACCAAGCAAGTAAATTTATTAGCTCACCTCAAGCAAGTCAAGTACAGTACCAAACAGAAACAAGTATCGTTTATATTTGCCAAAACCTTATTTATTTTTCCCTTAGAAATAATGAACTTTCTTATTCATACATTTAAAAATAATTTATTCTTCCACATTAAAAAATATTATAGTAATTTATAGTAAATACTGTAGTGTTTTTGAACCATACTATAGTAAAGTGCATTATACTGTATATATTATAGTATTTACAACACTTTTTAATGAACGCTACAGCATACTGTTGTATTAATTATTGTGAACTGATAAACTGTAATAAATACTGTAGTATACTTTAGTTTTTCCTACAGTAAACTGTAGTGTATTGTAGTATAATATAAAATAAAATATAAACTTAGTACAGTATTGGGTAAAGTAATTTGTTTATATTACTATAGTTGTTATATTACCACAGCAACTATAAAATTACCACAACAAATTAATTCAAGTAATTTACTATAGTATGGTTCAAAAACACTATAGTATTTACTATAAATTACTATATTGTATTTTTTCATGTGGGCTAATGCTTATTTATAGTTATTATAATAATATTACAGTTTTTCTCAATTGCTTAAACACATTTCTTGAAATTATGCCTCTTTTTTGCGAAACTCTAATCACAAATCCATAGCTTTTACAGTTTTTCTGAATTGCTAAAACACATTTCTTGGAACCATCACTCATTTTCTCAAAACCTTAAACACAAATCCAAATACTCAAACTAAATTCACGAAACACACACACACGAGTCAATAAAGAAAACACTACAGAGCATTCATTAGACACTACAGAGAAAAATGGAGAACACAGCATCCAGAACATTACAGAAAAAAAGATTATATTGAGTAAACAATTTTGCAATTCTGTAAAAAAAGTATAGTACAGTTTTTTCTGAATTGCTAAAACACATTTCTTGAAACCATCACTAATTTTCTCAAAACCTTAAATACAAATCCAAATACTCAAACTAAATTCACGAAACCTCTGGCTCGTCCATCAAAATAAAACAATCACTGCAAAACCATTTCACTTGCACTCAAAATCAAACGGTGCTCTCAGATCACACACACATGAGTCAATAAAGAAAACACTACAGAGCATTCATTAGACACTACAGAGAAAAATGGAGAACACAGCATCCAGAACATTTCAGAAAAAAATATATTCTATTGAGTAAACAACTTTGCAATTCTGTAAAAAAAGTATAGTAATTGCAACTGAGTAAGGTGAATATATTGTATAGGCCTACTGTGTGTACTGCAAGTACTAAATGTTTGTATATATTCAGCACTTGGATACTGCAATAATACTGCAGTTCAACTGCAAAGGCCAAAAAGGTCAAATAAAACTCTAAATGAATAGCATGTTACAGTACACTCAAATACTGCAAGTTGTGCAGTTGTGAAACCAGGGTCAATGAGAGATTAATTCTGTCTCAGCATCATGTCTTTGTGCTGGAGTCCGAAAAAACCCTCTGGTGTGACAGATCCAGCCTTGATAACACTCTCTAAACCTTACTCTTTCTCTCCTCATCCTCCACTTCTTACATGTACTCTTCCTCCTCTCCTTCTCAGATTGTTTCCATCTATTGTTCGTATCATCATTCAGTCACCTGTGCCACTTGTGCACTCTGAACTGGCTCATATTTAGTACAGTTGGTTTGGTCACATCATTAGAAACAAGTGTGAACAATTTTGAATAGTTGTGTTTAAACGATGACAACTGTGCTTTAGTTGTGTTTAACTTTTGCCGCTTGTGTTTAGCATTTTGCAGCACAAATGCATCAGAGACTACGTTTACATGGACATCAGTAATCTAATTATTTTTGACGTAAATGTTTCACATGAGCGGATCAATATGAATACAATGATACGTAACACATAATAAGGCCTTAAATCCATGAAATGAGGAGCATCGCTCAGATCACCTACAACAGTTCTGAAAGTGGGGATTTCTTCGCCCAAGGTCAGACCGATTTATTCTGGTACCATTTATATGGGGTTGCTAATCTGAGATTTCTTCGTCAGAAAAGGCGTACCCTCTACTAACAACAGGAATTAGGATTTCTTCGCTAAAATCAGGTTAGTTTCTTATCGTACGATTTAAACACATTATAGCACTGAAAACTTTCTACTGCTTGTAGGAAGGCACATTCAAGCTATAGTTTTATCTGATTTTGATCAGAAACTGGTGCGCGCATGTATAAGAAGTTACGTGCGTTGCATCGCACCGTGTAAACATAAAACCATGTCTGCATTTGTGATCGGAGAAATGACAAACAACAAGCGCTGCTCTACACTGCTCAAAACTCGCGTTTGAATCGTCAGTGGCAAATCCTTTAAATATAAAAATGTACTTACAGTCTGTGAGTCAGAACAGCCGGCATTGTAGTCTACTCTACCAGGATCAGGAAACAGTCCTCCATAAAATGCGCTGCACACATCTGAATATTTGGGTTGAACTCTTCTGGAACAGTGTTGTAAATACAGCTTAACCACTGATTTCTAGTCGTGTCCTCTTTTGGAAGGCCAAACAAATTAGTTTCGCTTTCACAACGAAACACACAGCATCACACACAGCGGACTTGAGTGAGTGGAGAGCTTGAGTACGGCTCGGCCGGCGGATTCGACGAAGGAGCGGCCGGCGGGCTTGCGGCAGCCACATGTGACGACCCCGGGCTGGACTCCGCTTCGTCCACGGTGAAAGCCGATCCGGCGATCCACAGCACGAAGTTGATTCATTTCCTCAGCGACCAGCATGGATCAGCTCCAGTGTTAATTTCGTTGACGAATAATTTTCGTCATAATTTCCGTCAACAACATTTTTTTCACCGACGACAACGAGACGATAACGAACTAAAACTCTTTTTGAATGACAAAAACTATGACGTAAATCTATTGACATTTTCGTCAACTAATAAAAATGAGACGAAAATGTTAGGGAGGAACGATTTGGGAAGAAATTTATTCCGAACGAATCTGCTGCGTGGTTTGGAGGTAAGATGCATACATATGAACCGGCGGGACATGAGCTAACATACACTTGCTGCAAGTCGCGTAAAATGTTCAAAAATGTCAATATGTGGGAGTAAGAGAAGAGCAGACATATGGATAAATCTGACGACGCAAGAGAGAACTCAATTCAGTCCGGTTTTCTGAGCGCAGACACTGAAGCATACACACGGAAAGTGTGAAAGTACACTTACGCGTCGCATGAACGGAGAATTACACACAAAATGATGTTGAATTGTCCGTTTTGACGAGTATTCACGTAAACACAGTTGATAACGTCTTAAGTGAACGTAAACAGTAGGGAGAACGTGTATCAATACATTGCACCCATTGCATCTGTGCATTCAGTTTTAAAGGGACAGCAGCCTAATTTAGTTGCTATTGTCCGAGTCACTGATGTTAATCAAGCAACAAAAGAAAGACAGAAAATCACGCACTGCTCTTGACTGAAAAACTTTAGTAGACTTAAAGATGAATCTAAATTTATTTATAGAAATAAATATGTCTGCTTGAAAGAATGAAGAATATGGTAAACAAGTTGCTATAAAGAATGCATAATTAGCCTATATAACCATTGGTATTTCATTAAAAAGAAGACCATGTTCTTGTTCTTTATGAGAAGTGGGTTTATTTAATTTTAACATAAAGGCATGTTGTGTGT
>NW_015623461.1:107283-107363 GCF_001515625.1 Sinocyclocheilus rhinocerous | reverse complement strand
TCGTGTCCTCCGTGTCCTCTTTTGGAAGGCCAAACAAATTAGTTTCGCTTTCACAACGAAACACACAGCAGCGGACTTGA
>NW_015623461.1:97990-107016 GCF_001515625.1 Sinocyclocheilus rhinocerous | reverse complement strand
ACATTTTCGTCAACTAATAAAAATGAGACGAAAATGTTAGGGAGGAACGATTTGGGAAGAAATTTATTCCGAACGAATCTGCTGCGTGGTTTGGAGGTAAGATGCATACATATGAACCGGCGGGACATGAGCTAACATACACTTGCTGCAAGTCGCGTAAAATGTTCAAAAATGTCAATATGTGGGAGTAAGAGAAGAGCAGACATATGGATAAATCTGACGACGCAAGAGAGAACTCAATTCAGTCCGGTTTTCTGAGCGCAGACACTGAAGCATACACACGGAAAGTGTGAAAGTACACTTACGCGTCGCATGAACGGAGAATTACACACAAAATGATGTCGAATTGTCCGTTTTGACGAGTATTCACATAAACACAGTTAATTACGTCTGAAGTAAACATAAACAGCAGGGAGAACGTGTATCAGTACATTGCATCCATTGCATCCGATTTTAAAGGGATAGCAGCCTAATTTAATTGCTATTGTCCGAGTCATTGGTGTTAATCAAACAACAGAAGAAAGACCGAAAATCACGCACTGCTCTTGACTGAAAAACTTTAGTAGACTTAAAGATGAATCTAAATTTATTTATAGAAATAAATATGTCTGCTTGAAAGAATGAAGAATATGGTAAACAAGTTGCTATAAAGAATGCATAATTAGCCTATATAACCATTGGTATTTCATTAAAAAGAAGACCATGTTCTTGTTCTTTATGAGAAGTGGGTTTATTTAATTTTAACATAAAGGCATGTTGTGTGTCACCGCAGTTAAATCGGTGTCTATCATGATAAAATCTTAATATCAAACCTAATAATGAGTTTGGAAGTTTTTGAGAAATGCTTAATAAATGCACTGTAACTAAACCCATTAGATTTTAGCCAACTAAATTTATTGTAGATTTAGTCTACTAAAACTAGACTAAAACTAAAAACAATTCATATGACTAAAATATGACTAAAACTAAATGGCATTTTAGTCAAAAGACTATGACTAAAACCAAATCAAAATTTGCCGTCAAAATTAACACTGATCAGCTCTAGACATGACGAAGCGGATATCGTCCTCTTTTGGAAGGCCAAACAAAGTAGTTTCGCTTTCACAACGAAACACACAGCGTCCTCATGACATAGCGGCAACAACAATACTACAGCGAGAATAAAAGTTACGCCTTCTTTCTTTGCGTGAACATTTGGGCGGCGTTATGCAAATCTTCCCACATCATAACGTAGACATGTGGGGGCGTGTTGGAATGAGCCGTTTTAGGTAGGCGTGGTTGACTTTTAACTTTTATAAAGAATATCTCTTTGGATTTGAGACTTTAGTCTTTGCAACTTTACAGATCTTCTTTATGCACCAAGAGCTTGTAACACTCCAAAGAGAAAGGAAAAATTTGAATTGCATCATATGACCCCTTTAAGTGAATGAAAATGTCAGATTTAAAAAATATATATATTTATTTTTTTATCATGGTGGAGATATTTCATTAGCTGCTAAAGTTGTTATACTGGCCTAATAATATTTTCTATCTTGCAACCCTCACATAAACCTTTTTGTACATTTTAGATTTTCATTAAGTCATTATTTAATATGTTTATTAAGCCGTTTTCCTTGTGGGTACTGTTGACTGCTCCCCATAATGTAGCTGATTGCTCTAGTCACAAATATATACATGATTCCTGATGGAATTTCTTTAATAATTTGGAGCCAATCCTAAAGGATCTTAATAGAATTGATTACATTCTGATCCTGATTATTGCAGGGGTTCTCAACTCTGGCCCTCGAGGTCCACTTTCCTGCAGAGTTTAGCCCCAACCCTAATCAAACACACCTTAACAAGCTAATCAAGGTCTTCAGGATTGCTAGAAAGTTACAGGCAGGTGAGTTTGATCAAGGTTGGAGCTAAACTCTGCAGGAAAGTGGATCTTGAGGGCCAGAGTTGAGGACCTCTGATTTACAGGGTCCTACATGGACTGTGAATAATTGGGAGCCCTATTGGCAACTGTTTTCTGAAAATGTAAAATCTATTTTTAAGAAGTTGGAATCCAATTAAGAAAATTCTTGCTCAGATCATTTACAGTTTAACATACACTATATGGGCAAAAGTATTGGGTGTAATGTGGGTCTTGGGTTATGTTTCATGTTCATGTTTTCATGACTCTTATTTTGAAATTTGTCAGTCTTGTTTTCTTGTGCTTCCCTGTATTCTATTGTGCTACCTGTTTATGTGTCATGTTTTCATTGGTTCATTGTCTATTCATGTGTTTTCTAGTTCTGTTTTGTCATTGTTGGTATATGTCATGTGACCCTCATTGTTTGGTGTATATATAGCCCTCATGTTGCCATTGTCTCTTGTCAATAGCAATCAGTGGATCATTAGAGTAAAACGAACTTCAAATAATTTGGCAGTTTATACTGTAGATAGCAATATATTATATAATATTATATTATAATAGATAAATGATAGCAATACTGGATCCCAGCACATATAGTAATAAGGGGAAATGAAGAAGTGGATAAATTAGCAAAACAAGCTTTACAAAGAGAAACAATAGAGATGCAAGTTCCAATAAGTAAATCAGAGATTAAGGTATTAATCTGGAGGAAAGTGATTGAAGAATGGCAAGTTAAGTGGAATAATGGGGAAAAGGGTGGATTTATTTACAGTTTAATGAACAAAGTAAATCAAAATATAAAGTGTATAGGTAAATCAAGGAAAGAAGAGGTTATCTATAACAGAATATTGTTAGGGCACTCCAATTTAAATAGCACACTTAAAATAATAGGGAAACATCCAAATGGGTTATGTGAACAATGCCATGTTGAAGAAACAATACTTCATGTATTTCTTGAAAGTAGGAAGTATGAACAAGAAAGAGGAAAAATTATAGAATAAATAAGGAAAAATGGAATTCAAGAATTACATTTTAAGGTTTTAATAAAAGGGTCAAGTGAAATAAATAGTAAAGTCTTCTTTGATTTTATTAGAGAGACGGGACTGATAAATAGAATATAAAACTCTGTTCAACACTCCAGAGCAGAAGGTGGCGGTAATGCACCTATTTACGTTGGTTGCCAGCCACCGTTAAAAACCAAGACGAAGAAGAAGAAGAAGATTGTCTCGTGTCTAGCTTTGTTGTTCCTGTAACCTCTGTTGGTGAGTTCATGTTTCTATTCATGCCAAGTCGTGTCAAGTCAAGTCTAGTCTTTGTTTGTATTTTGGATTTCACTCTGTTCAATAAACTGCACTTGGGTTCAGTTCGGCTATGTTACAGAAAAGCTAGACCAGACATGAACCCAGCAGTTTGTCTCTTGCACCTTCGACAAGGCAAATGGGCCATAGAGCTGTCAGTCCTGTGTCTTGTGTTTTGTTCCCCACTTGCTCCATGTCCTGGTTTTTCCCCCGTGTTCCTCCTATGCCCTTATTTGGTCCTTCCCGTTCCTATCCTTATTATGATCATTTGATCCCAGGTGTGTCCCATTAGTTCCCTTATTACTTAAACCCTGTGTTTCCTAGTGTCTGGTGTGCTGTCTTGAACGTCGATCCCGTGTCCTACGTGTGATGTCCTAGATGTCAATAAAAGACTGTTGATCTTGATTCTCCTGCGTTCTCCTCGTTCCTCATCCCTCATTCCTCGCTCCTAGTTCCTCGCTCCTCACAGTAGACACACCGTGACAGAAGACAGCACCGAAACCGAAAGTAAGCGGCGCCCCTTCTCCCTGTGTTTTTGTTTTTGTTTTCGTTTTGAAAGTCTCTTGTTTTCTTGTTTCCCCCCCCCGATTATGGAGATCGTGGCACGCTTCATTGCGCTATCCCGTAGAGATCTCCCCTTCGTCGAGTATGCCAGGGAGTTCTACGGGCTCGCCGCGGCGACGGCTTTAGATGACGCCACCATCAACTCTTTGTTCTGACACGGGGCCAATTACCATCGCCCCGTGGACCTCCCAGACACCACGGGACTAAACTGGAGGGAAGGGATCCTCCGGTGTCTGGAGAGCGTCCGCAGGCAAGCCCGCCGGCCGCTCCGAAGTCTAGCCTGCCGGCCGTTCCGAAGTCAAGCCCGCCGGCCGCGGCACTCTCCAGCCCGCCGGCTGTTCCGAAGTCAAGCCCGCCGGCCGCGCCGATGTCAAGCCCGCCGGCTACGCCGTTCTCCCTTAACCAAAGGAGGAGGATGAGGGGAAAAAGACTGTTCTCCGCCCTCATCCTAGCCCCAGAGCTCGCTCCAGTGTCGACTCCAGCCCCAGAGCTCCAGTCTCGCGGCATTTCCAAGCCCGCCGGCCGTTCCGAAATCAAACCCGCCAGCCGTGGCATTCTCAAGCCCGCTGGCCGCGCTGTTCTCCCTTAACCAAAGGAGGAGGATGAGAGGAAAAAGACTGTTCTCCGCCCTCATCCTAGCCCCAGAGCTCGCTCCAGTGTCGACTCCAGCCCCAGAGCTCGCTCCAGTGTCGGCTCCAGCCCCCGAATCCAGCCCAAAGAGGGCTCCAGTTCCTGAGTTTAGCCCAGAGAGGGTTCCAGCCCCCGAGTTTAGCCCAGAGAGGGCTCCAGTCCCCGAGTTTATCCCAGAGAGTGCTCCAGTCCCCGAATTTATCCCAGACAGGGTTCCAGTCCCCGAGTTTAGCCCAGAGAGGGCTTCAGTCCCCGAGTTTAGACCAGAGAGGGCTCCAGTCCCCGATTTTAGCCCAGAGAGGATTCCAGTTCCCGAGTCTAGCAAAGAAAGGGCTCCCGTCCCCATGTCCAGCCCCAGGAGGGCTCAAGTCCCCATGTCCAGTCCAAGGAGGGCTCCAGTTCCCACGTCCAGCCCAAGGAGGGCTCCAGTCCCCAAGTCAAGCCCAGGGAGGGCCTCTGAAACCGACATTCTCCCCAAGGATTTTTTGGGGGTGTAGTAGGGGTCCATCCGTGGAGGCCGGGCCGAGTGTCGAGGCCAGGCCCCCTGAACTGTCTGCTCCGCCATGGCCTCCTAGTCTGTCTGCTCCGCCATGGCCTCCCAGTCTGCCTGCTCCGGCATGGCTCAGTCAAGCCCGCCAGCCGCACCATTCTCCCTTAACCAAAGGGGGAGGATGAGGAGAAAAAGACTGTTCTCCACCCTCATCCTAGCCCCAGAGCTCACCCCAGTGTCGGCTCCAGCCCCAGAGCTCGCTCAAGTGTCGGCTCCTGCCCCAGAGCTCGCTCCAGTGTGGGCTCCAGCCCCCGAATACAGCCCAAAGAGGGCTTCAGTTCCTGAGTTTAGCCCACGGAGGGATCCTGTTCCCGAGTTTAGCCCAGAGAGGTTTCCAGTCCCCGGGTTTCGACCAGAAAGGGCTGCAGTCCCCAGGTTTCGCCCAGAGAGAGCTCCAGTCCCCGAGTTTAGCCCAGAGAGGGTTCCGGTCCCCAAATCTAGCACAGAAAGGGCTCCATGTCCAGCCCCAGGAGGGCTCAAGTCCCCATGTCCAGCCCAAGGAGGGCTCCAGTTCCCACATCCAGCCCAAGGAGGGCTCCAGTCCCCACATCCAGCCCAAGGAGGGCTCCAGTCCCCAAGTCAAGCCCAGGGAGGACCTCTGAAACGACATTCTCCCCAAGGATTTTTTGGGGGTGTAGTAGGGGTCCGTCCATGGAGGCCGGGCCGAGTGCCGAGGCCAGGCCCCCTGAACTGTCTGCTTCGCCATGGCCTCCTAGTCTGCCTGCTCCGCCATGGTGCCCGAAATGGGTGCCACTCTGAAGGCCTGCTGTCCAGTGTAAGCCAGTCCTGAGCCAGTCCGATTGGATGTTGTGTGGCATGTGGACGCGCCTTCGGGGAGGGGGGAGTAATGCCAGTCCTGTGTCTTGTGTTTTGTTCCCCACGTGCTCCATGATTTTTTCCATGGTTTTTCCCCCGTGTTCCTCCTATGCCCTTATTTGGTCCTTCCCGTTCCTGTCCTTATTATGATCATTTGATCCCAGGTGTGTCCCATTAGTTCCCTTATTACTTAAACCCTGTGTTTCCTAGTGTCTGGCATGCTGTCTTGAACATTGATTCCGTGTCCTACGTGTGATGTCCTAGATGTCAATAAAAGACTGTTGATCTTGATTCTCCTGCGTTCTCCTCGTTCCTCGTTCCTCGCTCCTAGTTCATCGCTCCTCACAGTAGGCACACCGTGACAAGAGGACTATGTGGAGGATTTTTTTTATTTGTGCCACTTAGTGGACTTCAATGACATGTCACTCAAAGACATTTTTTGAGTGGGTTTAAATGAACCCATTTGTTCAAGACTGCCAGGAGAAAAAAATTTTTTTTTCCTTGGCCCAATACATTGACTATGCCCTTCAATTTAGTGGTTCCTCATTTACCGTTGGCACTGTGGATGAGGGACCCCACGATCATGCAGTGACCGCCGAGTCCCCGGCCAAGATGGCTACCACGCCTGAGTCACCAGCCAGGATGGCCGCCACGCCTGAGTCCTCAGCCAAGATGGTCACCACACCAGAGCCTCATCACGCCACGGTCGTCTTGCCAGAGCCTCTCCATGTCACGGCCACCACACCAGAGCCTCTCCACGTCACGGCCACCACGTCGGAGTCTCTAGCCATCATGGCAGCCTTGTCAAACCCGGCTGTCCTTCCTCTGTCTACTGTGCTGCCCGTGATGGCAGTTGGCATCTTGAGTGTGTGGGCTGCACACTGTGCTCCAGAGGCCTCTCCTGTCCATGAATCTGCTCCAGAGCCTGCTCAAGTCCATGAATCTGCTCCAGAGCCTGCTTCAGTCCATGAATCCGCTCCAGAGCCTGCTTCAGTTCATGAATCCACTCCAGAGCCTGCTTCAGTCCATGAATCCGCTCCAGAGCCTGATCTAGTCCATTAATTTGCTCCAGAGCCTGTTCAAGTCTATGAATCTGCTCCAGAGCCTGCTCCAGTCCATGAATCCGCTCCTGACCCTGCTCAAGACTACGAATCCACTCCAGAGCCTACTCAGCCCTAGTTTCCTGTCCTGTGTCATGTTTTCACTGGTTCATTGTCTAGTCATGTTGTTTCTAGTTCTTTTTTGTCATTGGTTGGTTTATGTCATGTGACCCTTCATTGTTTTCATGTCTCTTATTTTGAAATTTGTCATAGACTTGTTTTCATGTGCTTCCCTGTATCCTCTTGTGCTACCTGTTTATGTGTCATGTTTTCATTGGTTTAGTCTAGTCATGTGGTTTCTAGTTCTATTTTGTCATTGGTTGGTTTATGTCATGTGACCCTCATTGTTTGGTGTATATATATCCCTCATGTTGCCATTATCTCTTGTCTAGCTTTGTTCCTGTAACATCTGTTGGTTAGTTCATGTTTCTGTTCATGCCAAGTCGAGTCAAGTCTAGTCTTTGTTTGTATTTTGGATTTCACTCTGTTCAATAAACTGCACTTGGGTTCAGTTCGGCTTGCCTCAGCGGACTCTGTTACATTGGGAAACCTGACCATTACAACAAATGGGATTTTAATAACATTCCAAGTACACTACAGACATTAAAATAGAGATGGTCCCCCTTTTGTAGCTATAACAGTTTCCACTCTTCTGGAAAGTTTTGAGTGTTTCTGTAGGAATTTCTGCCCATTCAACCAGTAGAGAATTTGTGAGGTCAGGCACTGATGTTGGATGAGAATGTAGTGTTTAAAATGTCTTGGTATGCTGAAGCATTAAAGAGCAGGTCATATGTTTTTTTAAAGTGTCCTAATATTGTGTTGGAGTCCCCTACAACAGGTTTAAATGCATCTAAGGTCAGAAAACACTGTAATTTCCCCAGAATATACATTTATACATAGAGTAATTTGTCCATGATTTTGAAACGGCTCGTTTGATTCAGTTCTGCGCGAAATGTCTGTAAGCCCCTCCCTTCCATAAGCCTACTCTGCTCTGAGTGGTCAGCTGGCCAAGCCTGTTGTGATTGGCACAAAGAGGAGCGCTTGAGCAAGTTAGCGAGAGCTACCATCTGTGTTGCCAAGTCCACGGTTGTTTTTGATGTCGTGGGTTGTAGCTACCCAAATAACGTCATATTTAGGCACTGGAATGCAAATTTACCAGGGGAACCCTGACTGAAATCGTGTATTTTACACCCCAGAACACGATTTTTAAAGGGGGACCACCCTCGAAACGCGATTGGGCTAGTTTTGAGTAGCAATTGGGCAGGTTTTGTTGTGACAACCTGGCAACCCTAGCATGCACATTTATATAAAACAATAATATAGTGCTCCAAACAGTTCTTAAAATAATGACATAAAAACATTTAGTTTAACACTTATGCAAGCGAATCGTGCCCACAGCTAAAGTTTAGCTGCTAAACTGTAAACACTATCAAAACAATAATGGTGGCTACGTTAGCCGAGTGCTAACGTGACTAACTGATGAAACAATACAGTTTGAAAACCAAAATATATCTCCTGTAATGTCTGAAGAACAACAGACAAAAGACGCTCCGTGTCTTAACCTTTAATTATAACGCAGAACAGCTGTATCACATGCGCACCAGCCTAACTAACTCGTCTCTCTCTGCTGGGTCCTTTTACTCTCTGCATTAACTCTATAACTACATAAACAGCACTTTCACAATGATTATAAAGTCTGTGCGCTACACTACATTATTTATTATTAAACGAAGTAATAAGAACAACGACAGTCTACATTAATCGACACATTCTTAGGAAATAGTGAGTTCACAGCGAATTATCAGAACTATTTCAGTAAGACAGTAATATTGTGCTTTACCTAGAAACCTAGAGCTGCACTAGGTATACATCACATAATAGCACAAAAAAACACCTAGATATTTTGAGCACTCAATTGAAAATGTACACATACCGTATCAGTCGTACTTACAGGTTGTGGTTCGGAGACGCTTGTTGGTCCAAATAAAGAAGATTAGAAGCCAACGAAGATAAAAGGCAAGATTAGAGAAGCAGTCCTCTGTAAATTAACGAGCACAACGAAAGGTTTGAATTGTATTGCTGTGGTATCGTGGAACACAGCATCTTCTCGACACAGAGAGTGTTCGTATTTCGCGGGCAGGCGGGGATTATGCTAATGTGTTACCCAGTGA
>NW_015623461.1:94576-97805 GCF_001515625.1 Sinocyclocheilus rhinocerous | reverse complement strand
AAAATATAACGACTCGTTAAGGCGATTCTAAGTCGACTCTTTATTTTGAGAGACAATATTTTTATTTATCATGCACTTTTTTGATTAACAACTTTGCAGACTGTTTACATTGAAGGATAGCTACCTTACAAACTGCAAAAGATATATTTTTCGAAAACCCATATGACCTGCTCTTTAAGATTTCCCTTCACTGGAAGAAGAGGCCTAGCCCAACCCCTGAAAAACAACCCCATACCATTATCCCTCCTACACCAGTCTTTATACTTGGCACCAGGGCTGTCATGATACCACATTTTTCACTACACAACTATTGTATAATGCGGAACTTTCACTTTTAATCATTTACTTTAGACAACCTCAGTCATGCTTGGTGTAGACATGGTGTTAGACCATTGCTTTAGGAACTGTTATCAAGTAAGTTTAATTCATGATGCTTGTCTTTTCTACTTAAAGTAAAATTTTGCACCATTGTACTGAGCATAACCGTAATACTGAATGTAACAGGAATGTAACAGATGTGCTATTAAGTAATGGAGACCGTTTTAAGCTGACTGTTTTCACCCACTCGTAGCATTTTACATTTTACTGCTGCTGTCTTTCTTGTCAAAGAGGTTGTTCTGTGCTGGTGTCAGTCGAAAAACTACAGTACATTGCACAAACAGTGCACTAGCAGTTTAGACAGCTTCTTTGGTTCTAAATTTAAGCTAAAGTTGTTGTCCAAATGCAAAGTTGTATTGATTTGAAGCCATTTGCATTTGTCATTTGCCATTAGTGCTCAATCATTTATGCTATCTTTAAAATTACAGAAAGATTTCCAATATTTTTTTTGTCATCAGTCGATTAATTTGCACATTCAACTTACGTGCTTAAATGAATAAATGTGTGCAGGAGTTTTTTGCATTAGTCGCACAGAACTTGCAGGAAATTAGTAAAAATATCCGCAATCCTACCCTGAAATTCAGGCCTTGCTATAGTAGCAAAACACTGAAAACCAGTTGTTATTTGAATGTAAAGCTGTCATACTAAATACTCAGTAGCAAAAAATGTGTTGAGGTGTTCAAACAGTCCCTAACAGATATCTTTTTTCTCTCTTTCTGTGTTAATCCTCCCCTCCAGGTGAGAGCTATGTTTGTGCCTCTGAGAACTTGTACAAGAAAGTGGACTACACCAAAAATGTGAACCCCAACTGGTCAGTCAATGTGAAAGCATCAGCTAGCCAGAAGAACATGCTGGCCAACCGCACAGCCGGTGAGCTGAAGGAGAACAAGGACTTTGTGCGACCGAAGCTGGTGACAGTGATGAGGAGCGGGGTGAAGCCGCGGAAGGCAGTCCGTGTGCTACTCAATAAGAAGACGGCACACTCTTTTGAGCAGGTGCTCACTGACATCACAGAGGCCATTAAACTCGAAAGTGGAGCAGTGAAAAGGATCTACACACTGGATGGCAAACAGGTATGGGAGGAGTACATACTCTAAAAAATGCTGTTTTGGCAACCCAGCGCTGGTTAAGTATTTGGCAGAACACATGCTGAGTTATTTTGACCCAGCTGGTTGGGTTAAATGTTTGAACCAACATGCTGGGTTGTTTTATTTAACTGAACTATTGTTTAAAAATTACTATATTGCGGCTTAAAATGGTTTGGAATTTAGAAATCACACACAGAATCACTAATGGCAACAGTAATAATCAAATGGTGAACATTTATTAATGAGCAAAAACACCCATGGACAAAAATATAAGACAAATTGAATTCATTTAGATGAATACAGCATAGTTATATGCTAGTTACAATATTACATACATTTAAAGTTGTTTAACAAACATTTTAGATATAAAAAATGTAACATTTAAAAGTAACATTTTAATTCAAGTGTATTCAACCATTCTCCCTTTCAACCGAAATAGTGCTGATTTTCGTGCCGTTGTGTCACTGAAAATCTGAGCCAGTGATGGGCTGCTGATCGGCAGGGAAACTGCGAACCTCAGATCGCTGCCTCACGTTTCCCTCATAGCTAAGATGCCGTGACTGACTCCATAACCTGCCCATTAACAAACAATACTGTGATTAGAGAACATAATTTAACATCAAAATAAACTAAATTCAGTATTATAATAAATAAAATCAGTTTATGTTATGCAAGGCAAAAGGCTTTTCCATCATGCGAAATGACCGTTGCTGACGTATTTTGCTGACTGACATCTCGTTCCTGTATGTTGCGTTGTGTAAAATAAAATCTTTTACAGCACAGCACTTTATAGATTAAATAAAACATATGCAAATCTTTATTTCACTAAAGAAGTGCACCCATTAGGTGGCGCTGAGAACCGCTCTCTCTTGAAGAGGATGCAAAAAGCCCGCGCCCTGACTGTAACTCAACAGCTGGGTTGAAGTAACCCCGTGCTGTGTTGTTTCGTCAGAGGGAGGGGAAGGGGTATATAGTTTCAGCTATCAGTGAGATTGACCCAGCTACTAACCCAACGGCTTGGTAACACAAAAACTACCCAACACTGGAAACAAAACAACCCAATATATGACCCAACAGGCTCAACCCAGCAGTTGGGTAAAAACAATAACCCAGCATTTTTTAGAGTGCATCAATATAGTAAGAAACACTAGGTTTGGGAGTGGAATATTACTGTATTGCTTACTCTGTACTGCACAGTATATAATGTATATTGCAGACCAATTTTTTTTATTATTGTATGTGAAACATTATACAATCTGCAACAATACACTTATATTTCATTTGGTTCATTCAACACACTGGAAATGGAAGTTCAAATCAGGTGCTTTCAGGGGTGGGCAATAAGACAAAAATTTTATATCACAATATTTTATTTCACAACAATTTTTGTATATTCAGGGCCCTCAGCACAGTGGGCAGGTCCCATGAAGGGACGGTAGGAGGATGAGGCAGATTCAGCCTCCTAGCACCCTTCAGGAAGCAGATGACCGTGCTATTTCTGCCCATAGATTGACCCTCAATAGGGGCATGAGAGGCCGCTATACCCACCACATAGACTTTGAGCATGGATAGGGAACGTCCCTTATCCAGCAGCTCTTGTAGAAATGACAACAGCTCTGCCAATTCGGAAGTGAGGGGGTCTTTGCCGCGGTTTAGACACCAAGCGGAGAAAAAAAGACCACTTTAAGGCGTAGAGGCGTCTTGTAGACGGAGCTCTAGCCTCCAGAATTGTGTTTAAGACTCGCTCTGGGAGGCACGAAGGC
>NW_015623461.1:92809-94338 GCF_001515625.1 Sinocyclocheilus rhinocerous | reverse complement strand
CGAGCGAATTGGAGTGAATATCCTCGCTTTATTATCCCCATAACCCATCTCAACACTCCGGGGATGGCCTGCCAGGCCTTGGCCCATGTGACAAGGGGTTGAATTAACTCGGGTGACTGGCTCACGGGGGCAGAACACTTACGAGTAATGGAAGAGGAAGTTTGCCCAGGCGGGGCCGCCTTCCGCAAACGAACGGGGGCAGACTGCTTTTGTGGTAAAAGCGGCCCGTGTCTGTGAGCGCAGCCATAGTGACACACACACAAATTTGAAGCTGTCAGCGGCAGCATCTGCTCCGATCTACTTTGTAGGATAGAGCCGCTCGATGTAAAGAGGGGCACTGATCCTTTTGTGTGAGACATGGATCGAAGCGCAGCGGGGAGAGAGAGTACGCAGGCTCTGTGTCGGCGTGAGATCGCTCAGACCCGGTTGCTTGGTTCCCAGGCTTCGTCATTCCTCTCTCCGAGGCTTGCTGAGAGAGGAGAAATGTGAGAGAGGGGCTGTTCAGTGAAAGGCGGTCGGCGAGTGGAGAAGAGCGAGACTCATGCTCGAGTAAACATTCTGTCTCAGTAAGTGCGTAGCTCACTGCCCTTCTGCGGCGGATCCAAGTGCAACAGGGAGAGCGAGCACGCAGGCACAGCGCCGGCATGAGATCAGTCAGACCGATTGCTTATTCCCTGACTCCGCTGTTTCCCTCTCCGAGGCTCGCTGAGAGAGGAGAAACGGGAGAGCTGGGCTGCTTTCCGTGAAGGCGGTCCGCGAGTGGAGACGAGCGAGACTCATGCTCGAGTAAACATTCTATCTCAGTAAAGTTCACGCCCTCCTAAAACGCCTCGTTTAAACTCGCCCCCACGTCTGCGTCACTGTGTGGGAAGATTTGCATAACACCGCCCAAATGTTCATGCAAAGAAAGAAGGCGTAACTTTTATTCTCGCTGTAGTATTGTTGACGCTGCAGCCATGTCGTGAAGATGCTGTGTGCTTCGTTGTGAAAGCGAAGCTACTTTGTTTGGTCTTCCAAAAGAGGACACGACTAAGAAATCAGTGGTTAAGTTGTATTACAACACTGTTCCAGAACAGTACAACCCAACTATTCAGATGTGTGCAGCGCATTTTGCGGAGGACGAGGACTGTTTCCTTTGAGAGTAGCCTACAATGCCGGTGTCTATTTCTATAAAGTGGGGCAGTTCCAACTTTGCAAGGACAGTCTGGCGCTTCTGACTCACAGCCTGTAAGTACGTTTTTTATATTTAAAGAATTTGCCACTGACGATTCAAACGCGAGTTTTGAGCAGTGTAGAGTAACGTTAGCACTTGTTGTTTGTCGTTTCTCCATACATGGTTTTATGTTTACGCAGCGCGATACGCAACGTAACGCGTAAAACGACAGTATAAGTCATTATAATCAGTAATTATGACCCCACTGGATGCAACAAATGCCTCGTTTGTAATGGGTTTTATTGTTTTTGTCTTGTTGCGCCGGGACACAGGGCATCACAGTATGGTAAGGGGTGTAACATTTCCGTCACACGCT